>NW_010310218.1:81895-110396 GCF_000700745.2 Antrostomus carolinensis | reverse complement strand
AAAGGCATTTGGGAACGATTAAAAAAATACTCAAGGCAATGGTTATTCAGTGGTTTCAGATGAACAAAACCTTGCAGAAGGGAGGAGCTGTATAGAAGAGGGTGTGGGACTGTGCATCTATATGGAGTAAAAAGAAATCCCACCCTGTATGGGGAGGAGATCCAGGGAGATGGCACAGGGGTCCTACTCTCTGCAGACAGGTTACTCAGAACAATTTAATTCATCATTACTTTCCTATCTGCTTCTTCTCATCCTTCCCTGGCTTTCACTCCCTACCCTGACATCCTTTTTCTTGCTGAGGGTGTGCATGGGCCAATATGCTTCTGCAAAGAGCTGTAGTAGACTTGGATGGCTGCACCATGGGCTGGACTCAGCTCCTTTCCCTGTGGTAGGAGGACTACGGTGTCATGAACAACCTCCCTGGCTGCTGTGGGGAGTCCACAGCATTACAGCAGACCAACGTTACAGCATAAATATCCTGGGATATGGTCTTTGCTGAAAGGGAAGATGATCTTTGCTCCAAGAGACAGAGGATGTCCTGTGGCCAAAGAGGTTGCATGGCCGCACCGGACAGAGGGAAGCAGATGATGAGAGGGCATCATGAACAATTTTCTCCTCCCTGCCCTCTAAGGAAATGACTTATAATTGTGAGGAGTGGTGAGAGGAAAAATGATGTCCAAAGATCTGTAGGGCTGTGGAGAGAGCAGTGGGCCCAAGGTGGGACCTTAAAGGGGTCTGGAGAATTTAATCAGATGCCAGTACCCAGTCTGTGGTAGTAGAGATCTGGGAACATTGCTCCCACCTGTTACTTTAGATGGTTTTTACAAGACTGTACTGTTGTAATCCCACCTCACGCTGCTGGCCCAGGGCCTCGTTGTGTGTCAAGGGGAGATGATCCTCTTCAACATGCCGCTGTGTATGAATCGCTTCTGGGAAACTACTGCTGATGCATGTTGTAAAAAAGGCAAAAGCTGCCAGTTTTGTGAAATGTCAAGGGGACAAAACTGGCAACTTTTTCTCCTTTTTTTTTTAAAAAAAAACCCAAACAAAACCAAAACAACAAAAAACATCAGCTTGGGTTTTTCTCACGTTGATGGGGAGGAGGAGAGAAGAAGCCTGGTTTGGGATGATTTATGGCTCCAGGGGTGGCTAACTTTTTGGCGAACCTTGCAGGAAGAGACCCCGGAGCATGCCAGCTGTAATCAGCTGAGCTTTTGAGAGATACACTGAGAGAGATAACGTTTTATTTATCCTTGCTCAAACAGGCTGATGGAAAATGTGTATGTCCCAGAGAAGGGAATTCTTCCTCCTCCCTCTGCCCCCTCGCCCCAGTTCAGGCTCCCCAGGAGCAGCTGGGCTCTCTTACTCCTGCAGTCCCCAACAGCTTCAAATTCACTTCCCTCAGCGCCTTCAAAGGAGGTTTTGATAAATGCATTACACTTTACAGCCAGCCAGGGCTCTAATTGCCAGGAGGATTACGATAAGCTCTTTTCTTGTTGTTTCAAAACAATCTGGAGTACAGCATGCCCTCCTGCTGCAGAGCCCCCCCAGCCCAACTGCAGCCAGGCAGAGAGGAGGCAGCAAGTGCCATATTGACCTTGATTATTGCATTAAACCAGGAGTTATTTGGTTATAATCCAACCAAAACGTTGTGGACAGACACACTGCAGACTTGTTGGTGACCTGCGCTTGATGTGAGACTTGTGCCAAGGCAGCTTCTCCGTCAGCTGCCAAGCGCCCTGGCACCTCTGGGGTCTCGGGAGTCCCAGCAACCAGACCTGCTTTGTGGGCCAGCGAAGTGGAAACTCAAGAGGTCTGTCAGCCCCTGGGAGCGATTTCCTTTCTCTAGCCATGTACTTATTCTGTGTGTATGGTGGGGTATTTTTATTTAAAGGATGTTCTTGCTCCTTTGCTGCTAAGTGTAATGACCGTGGTTTGGTTAAAAAATAATGCAAGGAAAAAAGCAGAGCTGCCTTAAGTGGTGATCTAAAAATAGGGAAACCTACACCATTAAATTGAGAGGATTTAGAAGCATAACCATAAAGCCAAGAAGAGTTTGCCAGGAGCTATCGAGTGACACAGATTTCAACTCCCCACTTCTTCTAGCTTTCTTCTTTTAAAGGTGAACTGAAGAAACTTACATTACTTTTTTGCTGATTTTGACTACAAATAGAGTTCAGGGGGTTCCCACCATGACAGTTATCAATAGAGTTTCCTTTGCATTTTTTATGGATTTTATTTGTAATATATTTCTAACTCTTTACCATTATCAGAGAAAAATGCTTTGTAAACCCTTTTTAACCCTTAAATATCCCCATAAAGGATTAATGTACCTAAGATCTGTTCCAGGTGAGGAATTCAAGGATTTGTAACCTAGAGGGGAGGAAGACTGGTTTAGTGGTTACAGTTCTTGGCTGGGACTTAACAACCAGGGTTTAAATCTTTGTGCATCTGCAGTCTTCTTGACTAACCTGAGAGAAATCCTTTTTGTCTTTCCTATCACCAGCACATACATGAGTTTCCTGGGTGTGAAACAAGGATGTTGCTTCACAGAAATATTTCAACTGGAAAATGCCACGTTGCCTATAATCAGCTTCCTCTGGACAGACATGGCATCCAGCTCTGCTCTTAGAGTGATGAATGGGTTGGAGACCATGAGATAGAGCCTTCCAGCCTCTAAACACTAAGTTATGCTCTGGTGCCAAAACTGTTAGTATTATCCCTTAGCAAGATGTGGACCCTTTTGGAATAACTCTGCTAGGAAAATTCCTATAGGTTGATCTTTTTAGCATAATGCTGGGTGGTTTCCTGCTCAGTGAGTGACCAGCTCACCTTACTGGTCCCCATCTCTTCATGCTCACTGATGATTTTTAGCATGGCTCACCAAGGTGCTTTCAGACAAGATGAGTTCCCCTTCATTTTCAGTTCTCTGCGTGGTTCGCATGAGCCAGTGAAGATTTGTTCAAACTCAGCATCACCTTTTCAAGTCTAGAAAATCAGTTTTTATATCAAATGCAGATTCCCAGTTAGTTGGCATCTTTGATTTAGAAATGTTGCATTTTAGCCAATTTTCATGGCTACTTGCCCACCTTCGATTGCTTGGGGCTTCAAGGTTTGCTATAAAGCCCTGTATAGTATTAAGATTGTATTCTTGGGCTTGTACTCACCTCAGATGACACGGTGCTGGTTTCATTATTGCTGGGTATGAAAGAGAGTATCAGACAGCTTGCTGTCAAGGAGGACCTCCTCTGCCTTTTTTCCTAGACAGTGTCTTTGAGTCAGCTGAGATCTGTTTCTCAGATGCCTTGAGTATGAACAGAGTTGTCCCGTAAGCCAAAGGCAGCATGAGAGGAACAAGGAAATATTTGGGGAACTTTGAAGGTGATGAAAAGCAAAGTTATTCTAGATAAGCTCTGGAACATACTGCCATGAGATAATACCAGGGCCACGTGCTGGCTGGGATTAAAAAATATGTAGATATGTTGATAATGGGAATATCTGCTCTCATATTACCCAGTTTTTCTTTTTTAAGGGATGTTAATCCAGATGCTTTAAAGGCACATGCTGAATACTGAGGATACAGTTATTTAAGGAGTACTTTACTGGTATATAATGGTATGCTATGCAGTCAGTGGCTTCCTAGTGTGAATATAGCTGCTACAACAAAGCCATGCTTTGGCTCACAAAGCTAAAGCATCCTCTGAAAACTTCAGAAGCTGCCAGTTTTCCCATATATACTGTCTACACTGGAGCCTCCTGAGGGAGTCTGGGATTACTTTTATGCAGCCTCATCATTACAGTGATAACACCCTTTAGGATGGCCCCTTCCCACTTTTCCTGGCCCTTTCCAAGACTTGCTGTTTACTCCTGGCTTTCTGGAGGCAGAAGTTGGCATGTTGTCTCATCCAGCATTCCTGGCTTTCAGAGTTAGTGCCTAGATGATAGTCTAGCTGGCAAGACATTCAAATCAGGAAGGCTGAGTATGTGAGACAGTACCTGCATGTCTGATCCATCAAGGTGCCCAGCTTCTTCAGCAAAGTGCTGAGCATCCTCACAATTACTAAGAGTAGAGTGAGCTTTGATTAGTGTGCCACTGGCAAACACTGGGAGCGAGGCATGACCACAATAGTGATGCTGTGTAGGTCACTGGCCTGGGGACCAGCCCTAAAATCCAAAGCATGACATAGTCAGGCACCTCTTGTATCAGGGAGGAACTGTGATGGCTTGTGAAATGCTGTGGTTGGTAGAGAGGGTCTCAACCATGATGTGTTGGAATGAACACACAATTGGCTTTGAAAACACCTTTCTAGCCCCCGTGCATGCAGCTGGCCTCTGTTGGGTTGATTAACTTGAATTTAGCTAGCAGGGGAAACAGATTCTGCTATCTTAAATATAAGCTGCTGCTCTTAAACATTCTGTATGAGCAAAGCCACCACTGCATGCATGGATGAAGTTTACGCGCATTTTCAGTGTGCTGCAAATGAACAGGAAACAGAAGAAACAGCAGTGTGGCTTGGCAGAGTATTTTGAAGAGTGCTTCAATGTGAATTAGAAACACTACCTTTGGACAGGTATGGTCTGTGTGCTTCAAAACTGGATCAGAGATATCAGAAGGTGGCTTTCTATTGATTCAAGGGGAATTGCATCTATATCCTGACCCACAACAATCTCCCTAGAGCTCCTCTAGCTACTCACTCATTTCAGAACAATGCCATTTGTTTCAAACTCCCCCTCCCTGTTCCCATTGCCACAGCACTCCAGTTTATTTAGCAGATGTTGGCCCAAACTTTTGAAGCAAGGGTAAACAGAGCTAAGGTCAATCTGAGAAACACAGCACCCCAGGAGAGCTGCTGCTTTTCGCTGCTGCTGGCGAGCCGGTATCCAACTGGAATTGGAGGCAATCTGAAAAGACATGGGTAGGATTAGTCTCTGTGAGGATAGCAGGCTTTAAATAATAAAAAAAAATGACACAGAACAAAAGTGTGTAACCTTAACATGAACTAGGTAAAGCTATACCTTTCTCATGTTTCCTCCCTTTGAAGACTTTGTATTTTGTCTTCACAACCATTACCATATGAATAAATGATTAAAAAAAACCCCAAACCCAACATCTTGATAAGAATCCAACTGTGCTTTACCAGTCCATCCTATAAGGTAACCAGAGTGAGTTCCTTTCACTTCAGCCATTGTTGGCAACACAGATTATGTTCTTCAAAGACTGTCTGTCTCGTTCAAACACAAGGTCCATATCTTGGCTGAACATTAACGTTACCTGATAGGCCCTATGTCCAGCTCCACCTTGCCCTTCCCAGAGAATTAGGCTTTATAGCAGAGTCACAACATGAGCAGAGGGAATAAAGAGCCTTTGTGCCCCTGCTGGGTCCATCCCCTGACACTGATCAGGCACCAGGATTGATTACCAGGCAGGTAAAGACCTGATAACCTATCGAATCTGTACGAAGACCCGTTTCTTATGACTTCTTCCTCTGATTTGAATTTCAGACCTCCATCTCATTTTAGATTATTTTATCTGTTTTTCACTACAGTGCAAACTGGAAGAAGTTCACATGAGAAGTGGCAGCATGGAGAGCATAGGCTTGAAGGCCATTCTTTTAGTACCATACAAATAGAAATTAAGGCCATAATCTGTTATTTGCTGTGCAGCAATGATTAGTTCAACTCCTCTGCTTCACAAGTACTAGGAGTTAGTATTCACTTACCATCCACTAAATACATTTACAATTACATAAAATTACATCAAACAAGTTACTCAGGTTGCAGAACAAAGAATTGAAGAAAATGTTCTTCTCTACCTTAATTCAGTTCATGTGTGTGAATGCCAAATCATAGGATTTCTAATTAGATGTTCTCCTACTATTTTTCTCTCATAAGAATGTAGTTACATGTCCCAAGCACGGGAAAGTCTTAGCCCAAACAATTTTATTTGGCAAAATTATGAGCAATTAAACTTTTGTCTTCATCACTTTTAGCAACCAGTTGATTCTCACCATAACCATAGGTACTCGTGGTAGCGATTATGTATGGAAGCCCCATATGTAACTCCTCAGTTTCTTCTGTTTGGGATAACAATAGCCCTTGGAGTAATTTTGTATAGAAAGGGTGGGGTTTCTTAAAAATACAGTTTCTTTTATGGAAGTCATGGCAAATAGTGATGAAGTTTGTTCAGTGCCTCTCTCTCTCTGCTCTGGTGGCTCCTAGAAATGAGTTTGTGGAAAAGGCTGTGGAAGTGTGACTGTCCTCCATGCTATTTGTGTCCATGTCTGCTGGAGGATGCTTGCCAAAAGACATGAAACAGTCTAAGAAATTTTCTCCTCTCTTCTCTGTTTGGGAAGTGACCCAACAGACCCCAAAGCTCTTGTTCCTGCATTACAGGAACTGTGAGGCGAGGTGAAATCTCTCTCGCCCAAATCCAACAATTATAAATAAGCCACGTAGCCAAAACATAAAAGATGGTGTAAATGGAAGTATGCCTTCCCTTAGGGTTTTCCATCAGAGGGTCTGTTTCCCTGACATGCAGCCCTAGGGAATAGCCTGCTCTTTTGTGAGCGATTCCTACGGGAGGTCTGAGGAATTTTGAAACTGTCAGACTGTAATACCCTGGTTTTAGCTTTTTCGAGAAAGCACACTGTTTTCCAGAGAGTGAAGCCAGATTGCTGGTTTAAAGCTGCTACATATCACCAAAAGAATGCTGATTATTTCACAGTCGTGCAAGCGTCTGACCGGTAAAACGTGTGGGCAGTCTGTCCACTTTTTAAATTTTTTTCCCTGTTTTTTCACCGATTTGGCTTCTTAATACAATGCCTGAAGATCTTTTGTAAAGGCCAGAAAAATCTGCTGACGGCTCACGCAGCTGATTTGACCCAGAGCGCCTGCTTGGCTGAGCAGAAAGATGACACTGCAGCAAAAATGTTACTTTAAGGGAAAAGAAAACACGCAGAATGCTCCTGCCATTGTTCACAGCCTCTGTTCTGGTGCCAAGCTCTGCACTTAGGAAAACACAGAGGTACCAGGTTTTAACCTTTCGCCTGCTTCCCGCAGGTGTTATCTTTTGCTCTGAATAGACAGGATGAGGTCCACAAATCTCATTCAAGCCTCTAGCAACCTCGCTGGCCATGAAAAGACAACTTTTAGTGGTTTTTGTAGTGAGTGACTCAACAAGATTTTCAGCAAAGAGTCACTTGTTCAATTTTATTCTTTCTAGTGTTTCAATGTAATATTGGGTGAAGCCACTGGTGCCTTCTCATGCAGCAATGAAAAATAATGGAGATGGTTCAGCATTGGGATATCCAGCCTGTGCTGAATTGGTACTATGGAGCAGGCAGGTCTCTCTGTTTTTGTCATTTAACTATATTTTATCATCAACAGAGGATTAAAAAAACAAAACCAAAAAATCTGAAATGACTGGTGAGGCTCCCATTTAAGTAGTTATTGTTTTGAGTGAAAATGGCTTGTGGAAGGAGAGCAAAGTGCTCTGACTTCAAAGCTTGTCATTGTGAAGAAATCTGATGGCGAGTGGTCACGCATACCTGAACGTCACTCCTACTACAGCAAAGCCAAAAGTGCTGGCAAGCAGCCTGGTCATGTTCCCATTAAAGTCGGGGTGAGAGATCCTCAGCTGGTGTAAATCGCAATAGCTGTGTTTAAATTGGAGATTATTATTTTTTTTTTTTAACTTACTGACTGCACTGAGGGCTGGATCGAGCCCCTTATGAGCCTGTGGGAGCTTCTTAAATCATTCTGATCCTGTTATTTGTTTAAAACTCAAAGAAATCCTTTGAGCCCAGGAAAATTTGGTACAAGTATGAACAAGACTTGCTGTATTTTTTTCAGTTTTCCAGGATGCCTTGCCACCCTGTTGCACTTGACATTGATAATTGCCCAGGTGGTCTGTTTTTGCCTCTCATATCTGCTGCAAAAAAATTGAAACTGCTCATTTAGCCCTGCTGAATGGTAATATTTTTGAAAATTAGTACGATGCCACATTCTTGTAGCTCAACTGGGTGCCATCCTGCACCATAGGGACAGGATGGTCAGAGTTCAGCAATGTGTCTCCCTGTAATATCTGCACATTTTTGGTGTTCAGCTTGAAATACGCAGACCACAAAGTATTTTTCTTCCCAGTAGATACACATGCAAGGTAACAGGCTCCCACCCTGCAGACAGGCAGCTCCTTTGTGCAACGATGATGCATTTTGCAAGGATAATGCAGCAGTGATGACAAATGGGTGCCTCTAAGTATTTAGAGGGTGCCTGGAAGGCAGACAGATTATCTCAGAAGCACCTCAAGCTAATCCTGCTCAGGAAAACCAGTTTTACTTAGCCTCTAATCTACCTGCTGAAAGTAGGGTGGATTTGGTGTGCCTGTTTTCGGAAGAAGTGGGAAGTAGGATGACGTGCAAACCGGCAGTTCAAGTCTGGAGATTACTAGTTTGTCTTTGGGTGTGGAAAAATTGGAAGACATTTAATATTCATTGAGTATTTTTTGACCACTAGTCGTTTTTAGTTTATTTGTGAATATCTTCCTGTGCTCTTGAAAATGTTAGGTGTCCACTGCCACAATCAGTGCGTGGTGCTTTTGTCAATGTGGGAACTGTATTAATCTGTGCTGATCATGCTTTATGAGAAGTTTGAAACAATTCAGACCTTTCTGTTTCGCCCCTGTTTTGAGCACAATGTCAACAAAAGTGTTAGAAGTGGTGTGCACACAACTAGGAAGGTGTTGCAGGAGGTGGCTGTGATTACAGGTGTCCAAAGGATGGCAGATCTATCTCCCATTGCTTTTTTGAGATGAAAAAACCCCTACTGTTCTGCACTGGAACAAACCCAAAATGTTTCACCTTTTTTTTTTTTTTTTCCCCACAAGAAGGAATGTCAACAAAATGTCCCTTTTGGACTGAAAATCTTGAGCTTTTCCATTGCTGCTGGCCACTGTACGGGTTCACTAAAAAATACAGTTATTTATCCCTACTTCTTCAGGAACGACTACGCGTAGCCATCCTGGCAGTAGGAGGTTCAGCTGAGCCTGTGCAACGTTGCCTAGATCCCACTGAGCTCTCTTTTGATGAGAGTGATACCTTCCTGGGTGAAGCTTTTGCCAGGAGTCTCCTCATTTGTGCATGAACCCATTTACTATCTCTTAAACCCTGAATCTTACTTTAAGTAAATATCAATGTATTCCCCACCACCCCTCCTCCAAAAAAAATAAATCTAGGCGTACTAGCTGGCTTACTCAGGGTTGTTGTTTTCGTTGTTGCTGGGTTTGTTCTCAGGTCATGCTAACCTGACCATGGACTTATATTTTAGTTGGAGGAAACATGGAGCTGATTCTTCAGCTAAGGTTCGTGGCTGAGTTACAATTGCTTAGCTACACCGATTTACTTGAAATGAGCATCTGTCTCTTTTTAAAGTGGCTCGATGCTGAAGGAAGCAGTTTCATGAAATGTGGGCTCTCAAACAGGCCTGAATCAACCTGTTGGGGAGAATGGAAAAGAAAAGGAGAAGAGGGGAAAAAAGGCATAACCTGTGCTGTCACAGGGTGCTCTGGTAATGGTGCTACCTAGGATTCTTCTGGTGCTTTCCCTTAGCAAAATTCTAACCACTTTATTATTAAAAAAAGAAAAAAAAAAAGAAAAAGAAAAGATAAATGCCACCGTCTCCATTATACAGATGGGGAAATGAAGCAGAGAAAGATGAAAGAACTTTGGCCTATTCATCCCATCAGGAAAATAACAACATCCAGGTCAGCCAAGTCCCAGTCTTTACGCTTTAGTCCTTAGGCCATGGCTTTCTAACTACCTTGCACCTGTGTAAATAGGGAGGCAGGTGCTGAGCCGCAGAGAGCAGCCTGCTGCCGTAGCCATCCATTGGGTAGACACGTCCACAAAGAGATGTCGTCAGAGGACAGTTGAACAATGTAAGTGTATCCTTCCTTAACTCAGCTGCCTGTCCCAGACAGTATGGCTTGTGTCCTCCCCGGAGGAGAAGGCATTGCTCGTGCAGTGTGAAAGCATGTAGTCAGCACGAGAGATTTCATGCTCTGTCTCTTGAAATCTAATATGAAGCAGTTGCCTTCTCTCCATCCCACAGGCTCATTACACAGCTCCGTGTGTGGCCTCTCCCCATAATTAACCTGAGGGGGTTACTTTCCTTTTCTAATTTGTAGGAAGTGGCTCATGACATCTGTTGCAGCCCTGAGGCTCCTTCCTGCAAACCTTTAGCTGGTTTTCACTGAAAGAAAAGGCAACACAAAGAGGTGTAACAATTAACCCACTTGAGTCCTGGCTTTGAGAATAGTATCTTCCAATTGCTCAATAAAAACCTACTGATAGCAAAAGAGGATGAATATACGTTTTTAAAGGCAACCGTGGACTTAAATCTCATGGCTAAATATCTTCATTTCTCTTCTTGGTAACACTTCAGGGAAAACCAACCAAACAACAAAAGCCAAACAATTTCAGAAGAGTTTTAATGTGTTTTGCTTTATTTATTGTGTTTGCTTCATGGTGCAAAGTTGCAATAGCTCTCTTCCTGTCTCACCCCTTCTCCTTTGCAGATTTGCACTTACCTGTTGCATCTTACCTTAACTGAGACTTGGCACTGCGGGGAGCTCCCCTATAAAAACCACTATAGAGTTTGATCCTAAAACTTAAGCCTTTTGGAAGCAAGAAACATCTTTCCTAGACATGAAAAGCAAAGGGATCATTTGGATTCTCTTATCATAAATTGGCTTTTCAGTTTTTCCATTATATTTTGGGAGTTAGGTGGTGTTTTGGCAAGGAAGAAACCCAAGAGGGACAGAAAGGTGCACCAGTCTCCTGTATGGGAGGGAAATCACCAGAGCAGATGAGAAGATAGTTCTTACCAGATTAGCTACTTTGAGGTAGTTCTCTCCTAGTCCTATTTCTTGGAGCTCTTTTTTGTTATAAAGTCAGTATTCCTCAGGCCAGAGGCAGAGGGAAGCTTTGAGAGGTGCATCTGTGTGTGCACTAGAGCTGTGAGAAAATACGAAAGTCTTGTTCTAACTGATTTATTACAGGGCTTGAACAGAGATTTTTGTAATCTAGGCTGTGGCTGTTCTGGGAAACATAAATTTCCATCCTGGACCTAAAAAGGTTTTTTACAGTATATCAATTCTGATATACTTTCATTCCAGATTTGTACTTTTCTTCAAATTGACATCTTCTGACTGAAATGCAGGCAGCTGGAAAATGATTGTGCTGTAATCTCATCTGACCTCTCGCATAATGTGCTTCACAAAAATCTCACATGGTAATTTCTGCATCGTTTCTGTTGGGCATAGAACATTAAGTTGTATATAGATAAAAAACCTTTTAGAAAGCTGTCTACTTTGTGTTTGCAGCAGGCAATTATACTGTGAATTGAGTGGCTTTGACCTCTGCCAAGGCTTGTGATACCTTTAACAGCAGTTGTGTATGTGTGTAACATGGTTATAGCAACTGAATGAAAAAGTCTTTGAAGTTCCTGGCTGGCTGAGGAGCAAAAGTCCCTTCGTCTTTCAGCACTGGTCATGCTTGCCAAGCCATCTAGTACTTCTGAACCGCCCCCCCTCCCTGTTCCTAATGAAGATGACTGATAATCAAAGTGCTGTTTGCCTCCTGCTCTATGCAAACAGTGAAAGTAGCCTGGTTGGTCCCACTGAGATTTGTATCCACGTAAGGGCTTTTTAGGTTTGTGATTATTATTGGGGACTTTTATCCCTTCTTTCATGAACTGAACTGCTGTCATGTGAGGGCTTGCAGATGACTAATGACTGAAATTCTGAGTTTTGTGGAGTACTACATGCCAGCTTGGTCAAATTCTGGCTGCTTCCTCTGGAGCAGTTTCACATCCGAGAGCAAGGACTCTGCAGAGCAGAGTACAATGTCTCCTGCAAAATCCAAAGACCAGTGTGGTCAACCCAGGCCTAAAACTCTATCATCTCATGGCTGTTGGCTGAGCAGAGGGAACTATCCCCTGCCACATCCAGGCCATTGGGTTGTCCTCTCGGGAATGGACCTATGCCTCCACTCTGCTCCTTGTGCATTGAGGTAATAGCAGCAATGTCACCTCATCACCCTCGACTGCCCATGGAATAAAGACTGTTACTGTACCTAGGGTACAATATATAGCAGGGAAGAAACATTTCTCTGCACAACATTGCACAATTACAAGGGCCCCTGTAGTTTTAACATTTTATATTTGAGAGGTCTACTTGGCAATGAGGCCATGGTCTGTATGAAGGAGTAACGTGTTTGGCAGACAATATATGACTCTCTTAATAAATAACAAGGTATATGTGAGTACTATGTAGAGGGCTATAGCAGGACCAGGCTGTGTGGCCGCAGAGTTGAAGGCCCTGTTCAAAGAGTAGGGGGGCTTTGGTGTGACATGGTGATATGGGGGTGTAACAAAATCTATAAGGTCCTGGTTAAAAGCTGATGGACATGGGGGTTGCTGAGCTGACTCTTCTGGAGAACAGTAGGAGCCCCGGGAGCCTGAGCTCTGCATGCGTGTCTGAAAAGAGGAGAGGAAGGTGAATCCCTGCCTTATCACTCTGCACATGTCATTGCTTTGTGAACATCAGCAAATTATTTTGTGAGTTCCTCCAGAAGTGCCACTTGCACTTTGGGATGAGAGGAGAGGGCAGGGATGGGATGGTCAGGGTACAGTGAGAAGTATAGTTGACATGTTGTCTGTAAGTGATCTGTGACAGCTTTAGCCACTAAAGCCCTGGCCTGCCCAAGTGCCCATTTGTGACTCTTTGCCACTGCAGCCACTGTGTCAGTATAGTTGGCCTCTTGCTAGAGGAGTTGTACTTGGAGACCTGCATAGGGATTGCTGAGAAACATTGGCCAAGCCTCCCCTGCTCTCCTGATATTAGCTTGGTGTGTCCCTAGTACAAAATGCTCCTTCAAGAGCTTGCCTGTACTGACTAAGTGTTAATTATCACACTGACATTGCACATCTCATTCAGTCTCAGGTTACTTTACAGGCATTAGAGTAACCTCATGATGCTGTGGTGATACAGAGTTTTAGATTTAGACTTACTTCATTGAGAAGAAATAACACTAAGAAGTTAGGGCCCAAGCCTTCGAACTCACACGTTTATTGATAGATGCTTAAATCTGCTTAGACACCTAAATGTGTTGCCTTGTCCTGATCCGTGAAGGCTGTAATTCTATTAATGTAATGCCAGTTTAACAGGCAGGCATCTCTGCTACTTGCTGAGGACCATATCCTCTATACAAGAGACAGAGGCCCAGAATTGTTACAGAAAATGTCTGATTTCATCCAAGTCAAGTCCTGCAGCAGATGATAAAGATGTAACGTTGCCCTTCCCAGAACCATGACTCATTCTCCAGCACTCCAGAGGACATTGTAAGGTATTTTAAAATTCCCATTTGGGTATTTATTGTTTTCTGGCCGAGGGTTGAAATTCTCAAGCTTTCCACAAGCTCGTCACCACAACAGCTAAACAGTTCCTTAAAGTTCATCCTTTTGTGTTATCCCATGACTCCAAAAGTTGTGACTCCTGGAGTGTGTGACTTTTAGTATGAAAACATACTAAATGTAATTAACTCAGCATGAAAAGACCCCAGTTGGTACCTCAGAGAGTTTTACATAAGCACTAACATTTAGAAGCCTGGCTCTGCTCTGAGAAATGATGGGCTACAAGTGGCACCTTCTTGTTGAGTTGACTTTTTTCAGGAATCTCGTAAAGTCAGCACAGCTGAGGGAGGGTGAGGTCGCTTCTCACCCGCCTTGTGCTTTGTCAACAATAAAAGCATGTAAGCACTGATTGCAGATTTTTCTTTAATTGGGTGAGATGGTTTGAGAGAACCAGCTGTTATTTTCCTCCCTAGGGGAGCTTTTGGGCTGACATAACCCAGCAGCAAGGAAAGTGGATAGACGTGGGAGGGAAGTGGTAGGGGAGAACAGGCGTCGGGTCTCATGCCTTCCCAAACCGAATTACACATCTGTCACTATCAGGTCTTGAAGCAGACGGCTCAGAAGGCAGTTGACATAGGTTAAGCGCTACAAGAGCAGCAGAAGTACTGTGGCACTGCACGTCACAGGGGGGATGCTGCCACAGCCACCCCGTTTGCGTGAGTTCAATCCGGTGTCACTGTGGGGGCTGCTTTCTTGCTGCTCATTGCTCTCGTATCACACCCCTCAAGGCTCATCGGTGGTAGTGAATGGACCTTTATCATCCTGAAATCAAAGCATGGCTGTGCAATAACCACAGAGCTTGGCCCTGGCTAAGATCCTCGGTGGTTAGTAATGAAATTCAAGGAATTCAAGACACAAATGCTTCTTCATCTCTTTCTGCTTTTATCTGAATGACCAAAGTAATTTGTGCAGAGGAATGGAAGATGTTGAAGACCATGCCAGATAGCTCGCTGTGCAGGGCGGCCTCCCAGATACTTGGAGAGAGTAGGTCACTTTGCAAGTGTTTCACTTCCCCTGGCAAGGAATTGAGAGATAGGAGCATACCAGAGGGAAAGGGTGCCATTACTGATGTGTTCGTCTGTCACTCCATGTGAGTGACACGATAAGGTGCATCTGGCAGGAGGTCTCGGTGTGTTTCTTCCTTGCTTGTGACGTGGGGAGCCAGCGTGCTGCTCTGCGTTACGGCTTCGTGTCTCTGTGCATGAAAGAATTCAATTAATTTCATCTTTCATTGACATTGCCATGTAGGGGAAGAAGTTACTCTTGCTTTTTAAAGTCCAGTGTGCATGAAATCTTACGTATTCTGTGTTTAAGAAGAGTAGCTAGTGGCTGTGCCAATACACAGCTGCAGAAGCACCGTGGAATAACATTAACACCCATGAACTGCTGTGAGGCACGGAAATTGAGGATGCTCCTATATTATAATTGAGTCTAGCTGAGAATTTTTGGAGGTAACATTTTTGGGGTGGAAAATGCCAGCTCATCATAACTGAGATTTTAAGGAAAGGATTGATTTTGGTCATTCATCTGGTTCATTTAAAAAACCCCAACATACTACTGTTATAATCTGTTTCACAACTGTGCCTGGGGGACTTTATCTTGGATCAGGACAGGCTAATTGTTGTACAAATAAAGAATGGTAGGAATATAATTGTCTCTCACCCAGGGAGGTTGTGATTGCAGTTTACTTTCTTCAAATGAAAAGCATAATTTTCTGAGTTGAAATAGTCTGGATTTGATCTGTGATTTAGGTTACTTTTTTACCAAAATGCTTGAAAAGTTTAAAAATTAATAGCAACTGCCAGGATTGAAATGAAACACTCCCAAACCACTGGTATAACATCTGACCAGGTAGGAAAATGTTCTTAGATTAACATTTTGAGAAAATGCTGAGGTTCTTACTTTTCACTATTATTTGTTACCCCTCTTTGGAATAAAATTTTCCTTTTGAAATTTCAGAAAAATCTCCGGGGACAGGAAAACCATTTTCCCCTTGCTTTCCTTGTGGCTGCTGCAATTAGGCTATTGTTAAGAGAGGAGTGTCAGGGTGTGGGAGTTTTTCCCAGTGTTTTTTCTAATCCCACTCTAAGCAGAGTTAGATGATCCAAAACTAAAAACAGCTGAGTCCACTCTTGCATTAGTGCTCTGCTGTTGCTGCTACTGGCTGAACAGCACTTTTTTTTTTTTGAATTATGGGACCAGTTTTTGCAGTGCAGACAAGGCTGTAATTATTCTCTGAGTGTGGGGTGGGTGATGTCATGCTGTTGGAGAAAGCAGGCTCTGCATGCGGTAAAATAGCCATGTATTTCAAGATACAGAGAGAGAGTCCTCATGGCTGTGGAGTAGCATCATATGTTTCATTAATACAATGCTGTCCAAATTCCACTTTCATCAACTGCGTGGCAATGCACAAACATGCGTTTTTTATATGTGTTTTATTTGTCATGTCCTGGTCTGCAGAGCTGTATGATAAAATGCGTGTGTTTTCACATGTACGTCACGTGCACACACGTGTGTTCTTACATGTGCTGTTCATGTATGTATGTATATATATACATATACAGAGGAACCAATTATAAGCTGCTCAGTTTTACAAAAATCTTTTCAATTCAGAAAAATAGATTTTAAATATTTTTTAATATCTTCAGTCACTTGTTGCATTATTTAAACATTTCTTTTCCCCTTGCCTTTTCCACCTTGCCTTCATTCCCAGCAAGAGTTACCATTTTGTTTCCATACCAGCAATAGGTTTCAGGGCATTTCCAGTGTCAGAGGAGTTCAGCGGGGGGATTAGCAGGAGCACTCAGGCTATGCAGGCAGCAGCGATGCTGTTGCTGCATGGGTGTATCAGCAAAGGTGTATCAGCACCAGCAATGGCCAGAGCACAGTGGACCATCTTAAAGATACTAGGAGGATGTGAGAGACAGGATATGCTCTATGCCAGGCTTGGTTTTTTTTACCTTGGACACCAGCCAGAGGTCCTCCAAGGCACACTTTTGGTTGCTAATCTGTGCAGAAGCCTTTTCCACCACACCTTCGTGGGTGTCTGTCTCTGCGCCGCAATTTGAAGGCTGCTATTGCAAATATTCACCGTCCAGAGGGTTTTGAAGCTGGGTGTGAATAACGTCCCAGGCTTACAGGATGACACAGGCTTACTCACTATGAACAGCGTGTTCACACAGGAACAGAGGAACCAAGTCACTTCTGTATGAAATCCTGAGTCCTGTGGGTTCTGCAGGCTGCTTCACCTCGAGGTTGCTGCACAGTTTCTTCCAGCTCAGCCTGTTGCCCATTAGTCCAATCTGGCTGTTGCTCAGAAGAAGTGAAAATAGAAGGTTTCTTGTTCCAAAACAGCAGCTGAGGGGGTGGCCTCAGTCCAACGCACCTCCCAAACCACCCCACTGGAGTTGGCACAACAGGCACCTACTTCCTTTACATGTTTAGCCATGATCCATACCACAGCCTTCCTCTGCACTGCCACATGAGTTGGGAGCTCTGCTGTCCTGTTTGTCACGGGACCCTGAGCTGAACAGGGCTGGCCTCTCTGTGTCCTCCTCCTATGTCGTACCTGAGGACAGTTTCCCCGTCACGGCAGGGAAATGCACAATCAGCATAGATGCACTTTTTTCCCTGCTGTCAGCAGTAAGAGTTCTGTGAGTACTGAAGGCTCCTAAAGTACATATAAATAAGAGAACAGGCTTAGGTTTTGGCTATTTGTAGAACCACTGGAAGTTTTCTCCTTTACACAGCATACAACTTCGTCCTTCCTCTTTGCTCATCTCTTAAGATGCAGTATTTTCCTTTTGCTCTTTCTCATTCCCTTCCTCTACAGGGAAAAGGTAGTGCTGTACCTGGAGGCTGGAGGGTCAGAGTCAACCCCTTCCTCCTGCTGGTACATGATTATCTGCCTGAGGGGTTTCATTTAAATCACAGAGGATTAGGTGTGTGAACAACTGCTGCCTAGTGAAAGAAAGGTTCATAGTCCAATCCTGGGGGGGGAAAAAAAAAAAGGCAGCTTCATATTATTTTAAAAGTCACTCCACAGAAATCCCTTTCACTTGTATAATGATTTTGTCTCCTGGGACATCTCTCTGCAATAGCTGTCCTCTTCCTTTAAGTGGTTACATATTGAGGATGTGATATCTGGCCAGAAGAGCCTTGATTGCTCTACTTCAGGCTAAATGAACTAAAAAAAAAAAAAGAAAGAAGCTTTATAAGATTGGTGCTTTCTGTTAATTGTTCTGCAGAGAGGCTTTTGCTAGCTCTTTAAGTCTTTGTGCCAGGTAAAAAACTCTCACTGCACAGTTGTATTTCTTTCACTGTTCTGTACTGGGGGGAGGTTTGCAGTAATAATGACAGAACTGCTTCTCTTCTCAGTTGTATCTTTGTGAATCAGAAGAAGGACCACTGACATTTTTAAGTGGACAGCAGATGTAAATCTTGCAGGGGAAAAAAATAAGTTTAATGTGGCATTTTGCATTGATCAGACTTACAGACATGACTACATAAGCTCATTCACAGACTGAACTCTTCATGCTGAGATAGTCCCAGTCCTTGCTGTAACCCCTAGAGTTGCAGCTGACATTGGTGCATCCCTACATGACTTTGTGCCATGTTGCTCTGTCCCTAGCTTCTGAAAATGATGGATTTTCCTTGTTCCACCATGATCTGCCTTGCTTCTGCTCCAAAAATCAGCATTTTCATTTTCCTTCTTCCACAAAAGTTTCTCACTGCGAATTTCTTGGCCACCTGTTAACAGAAGATTTGAAAACCCTGGGGCTTGCTGAGCAACTCATGCATGGCCAAGGTTTCACAGGTTGGATTGTGTCCTGGAGAGGGAAAGCATCACCTGGTCATTGTAGTAGAGCACTGGGGCTCCAAACTGAATCCCTGATGCTGCCACAGTAGGCTCTCAGGGCAGCCTTGGGCAAGTCTCTCACTCTGTCCATACTGGGCTGCATTGCATTTACGATGCAGCTAATTTGAAATGGGGCAGGGATGCCAGCAGGGACCCTGGCAGCAGTCACTGTGGTCCTTTGTGTGATGTAAATGGACTCAACGTTTTCTTCTCCATGAAGTGTGTGAGACTACCAGTCAAAGCATTTTGAAGCCTTTAATTCATAAAGCACCCTGTGTCATCTTTACGTTAACAGGCAACTATGCAAAGTATTATTAGTCCCAATTCTTGTATTCCTGAAGGGAATAGTGAATGAAAGCATCTTCTAAAGAATTTCCCATGCACAGATGAAGTGGACAGAATGAAACTGTTCACATTCAAGATGGCCTATCACTTTTTGCTCTGAATTCTGATTTTTTGATAGTTTAAACCAGAACCTTTTTATTGTTTTGCCTTAACTTTTATGTTTAAAACACTGGAGTACTATACCTCCTCTGTGCTGGATGTGCTCCAGTCTAAACAATCTCCATTCTGCTTGCCTAAATTCCCTTCTATAGTTTCAGCTGAATGCAAAATTCTTTTCTGCTCCTCCATATAAATTGCCATGTGCTGCTCATCGGGGCTGCAGGACAGCTCGTGTGTTCCTCCCTGGAAGTGGCAGCATCTCGGTAGTGGGTGAAGCGAGGTCTGCGTAATCCTTCGGGATAATTCAGGATAAAAAGCTACTCTATAAATACTATATCATTTTCATTATCAGTCTGGATTCAGGAGTGAAATGATCCCACTTAGTTAAAGCAGGATGAAGTGTCTATTTTCATATTTGTTTAATTGAACCACTCAGCGTGTCTGATAGTAATGGCTTTATTTGAAGCATGTGGTTCTTATGAGCTGTTAAGATACCAATAGCATTTGGATTAGTCTTTCTGCCAAGAAAGCCAGGTCAATTCTTCAGGAAAAGAAAAAAATTAAGGCAAACTTTATTTTAACAGTGTCTTGAGTTTCACTTTAGGTTCCATAAATATTTTTCAGTGTTCCTTTTGTAAGACCCATGCGAGCCTTTGGCAAGACTTGAGGTCTATCTCCAGAACACAGAATATAAATAAATTCCCCAAACTATGCTAGAGAATTGGAGGTAACTGTAGCCCATGCAAGAGACCTGAAGCCAAGCAAAGGGTTGATCATGGATCTGGAATTACTATTTGTAGAGGAGAGGGAATGGGGGCGGGAGGGGGGAGAAGGAAAAATACAGAGAGAAGAAAATGCAAACATTTGTAGAAGGTATGTGGGAACCCACACCATCCTATGCAGAAAGGTGGAGGTCATTTACCAAGGCAACAACAGAAATGTGACTTCTGCTTGGATTCCAGTTGCTGTCTGCTCCTAATGCTTCCAGAAAAGTTAACAATATTTTCTCATACCCTAGAGGATAAGAGAGGAAGTTTCACATTCTTGATGAGGACTGGTAATGCCATCTATTTCAGAGGATCAGGCCAAAAAAGCACCCTATGTGCCCCCTTCCCCCAATTTCCTCTGAATACCTTTGGTATTCCTGAGAACGTGGTTTACTTCTGTGGTTTTCAGAGTTATATTTAAGAAGAAAAAAGGGGGAAAAAAAAAAAAAAAAAGCCCACTATGATTTCAAAGGTTTGCCTATAGTTAAGTACTTAACCAGAGGTTTAGGGTACAGGTCTTTTGATTTAAGAGCAAAGCCTGTTCTGTGCAGTTGAGGGGGGAAATAGCTGAAATTTTATCCTATCCCTGACCACAGATTGAGATTACCAAAGCAGTACAAAAGCAGGGAGTCAGAATGAAGGAGGTGTATTGAAGGAAGCAGGACCTTGGCTTCTAGCTATGCGCTCTGGTTGCTGGATCAACTCCAATAAAAATTTAAATTCAGACGAGCTGAATGCCTTATTTGTCTGGTTAAGGGGGAGGAAGGTGGGGATGGGTGAAGTTTTTCCTCTGCCTCTAAATGTTAAAATAATGGTAGTAGGATGTGAAAAGTACATATTCCTGAAGAATGTACTGTTGTAATATCTCACGTTAGCATCTGTTTTTTTTTTCTACCTTATGTGCCTAAGATGAAAAATTACAAAGCATGGATAAATAGAGACATGAGAGGAGTTTGCTGGACAAGAACCCATTTTATAGTGAGATGGGAGCCTACCTGTCCGTAGATTTAGAATTATCTCCAAAATGCTGGAAATCTATGATCTCCCTTTAAATTAATGGGAATTGAGTGTCTCCCACACTTTACAAGACTAGACTGTCTCTTTGCATGCGGAATTTCCAGCGGTGATCAATGATCTCCATGATAGTCCTCAGTTGTCTGCAGGTACTAGAAGAAAATTATAAAAGAACCATTACCCCAATGTTTTCTGCTTTCACAGACAGCTGTCTGGGGTCCTGTAGTAGTTGATACTCTATAGGTTTCTATTCCTGCCACACTGTTCCTACGTAAGGTTTTGGAAACAGTGACTTAGGTTTGCTAGCAGTTCCTTAATCTGGCTACTATGGACGTTAAGGAAAAAAAAAAATCAGGTAACAACCCCCATCTGCAAAACTACTCTGGTTTTGTGACTGGGCTTAATACACAGTGAGCATAGTCAGATCATTTTTTATTTGAAAATACCCTCTCCCTCACCAAAACAGGAAGCGTCTTTCTAGGAATGCTTGGGAAAGTGTTTGACTTTTTTATCACTGATATAACTGAAGAAAGTTTTAAGCAACTTTAAAGCTAGCAAAGTTTTAACCAGGCAGAAATACTTATCGAACTCTATAGGAGTAAGAGCTGCCTCTTCCTTCTTTCTCATCTGAGACTATTTTCTCCTCAGTGTAAGTGCGTGCATCTGACCATGGCTGCATGAACAATTTTTGGACCATAAATGATGGTGGAAGTGTGGAGTGTGTCCCTGCTCAGGAGCCACTGCCTGGGGTCATGTCCTGATCCTGTTCCATATGCACCACGAGCTGCCCTGGTCTGCCCAGGGTACCAGGCTTCATGCCTATCACGGGTAGCAGTGTACACAAATTAAGTGAGTTCAGGGCTTCTAGAGTGTTGAAAACTCATCACTTACCTTCGCTCATTCTTCCTTATTCTTAAGATACTTACATTTTTCTTTCCAGAGGTTTCAATTATCCTTTGGAGCTTCATAAAACTTGCTAAAAAAACCAACTTTGCAGCCCATTTCTTAATCCTATTCTGTTACATAGCTCATGCCAATGGTACAGTTTGGCAACTTGCTGTTTACCTTTCTGAACAATGTCCAAAAAAGTGCAGAGGGGCAGAGCTGCAGTCAGTGTACACTGGCAGGGTGTGTGCAGGTACTTCTCTGCCTGTGGACCAAGGAGCTGATTTTCTTAGGAGACTGAGCAGCATTTACAGGAGCTGCTGCTGAGCACAGGCTCCGGGCTAATGAAGGAGTTGGGGAGGGATGCTCGTTTCATTCCTGCACTGAGGGCTATGGTTTACACAGCTTCATTGTATTGCACAGAGCTTTCCTGCCCTGCAGCTTGACTTGCTCCGTGACAAATTATTCCTTAATTGCTGGATGGCAGAAGAAAAGCTTTACAGCCCTGAGGTTATTCCTAACAAATCAGGTTACGGAAGCCTTGAAAATTATATTGAGCAGAAAAGAAGCACCATGAGGTTTCCTTGGGTGCTTGGGCTGTGTTAAGCTTGACTAAGGCAATGTGCTAATGAAGCTTGTTAAAATGCAATTATACTTTAATGCTGTGGATGCAGAAATGAGGATAATCGGTGGAGGGCTGCTAGTGAAGCTGTTGTGATTGGTGTGTGTCACTGCTGTGCTCAGGGCCTTCACCCACTGTGCAAGGTGTTATCTAAACACAACAAGCCCAAAGAGCTGCCTGGGGGTGAAGGACCATGGCAGGAAGATGGAGAGATGGGTGGAGCAAAGCAGCAGTGAGATGGTGTTGATGATGAATCATAGGATCATAGAATTGTTTTGGTTGGAAAAGACCTTTAAGATCACCGAGTCCAATCAAAAACCTAAAACTGCCAAGTCCACCGCTAAACCATGTCCCTAAGTACTACATCTACACATCTTTTAAAGCCCCCCAGGGATGAGGACCCTCCCACTTCCCTGGGCAGCCTGTTCCAATGCCTGAGAACCCTTTCAGTGAAGAAATTTTTCTTAATATCCAATCTAAACCTCACCTGGTGCAACTTGAGGCCATTTCCTCTTGTCCTCTCACTTGTTACTTGGGAGAAAAGAACAAGACCCACCTCTCTACACCCTCCTTTCAGGTAGTTGTAGAGAGTGATAAGGTCTCTCCTCAGCCTTCTGTTCTTCAGAGTAAACAACCCCAGTTCCCTCCTCATAAGACTTGGTGGGTGTCTGGTGCAGGAAAGCTTTAAGGAGGGGTGCATGGAGAGAGAGCTGAGTGCCTCAGACAATGCTGATGGAGAGCTGCTCCCACACAAGGCAGGCAGCTTGGTGGAAAATACCTATGATTTTCTTTGAAAAATGTAAAAAGATAGGAGAGTGCCTGGACTTAAGGGCCAGTTAGAAGAGGGTGGACCTTTGGTAGGGAAGAAGTGATAGCAACAGTGGGGAAAGGCCAGGAGGAGCCTTGACAAGTGAAGAAAAGTAGCAGCCGTTTTATGTGGCAGGGAAAGGGAGAGCTATATGCGAAGAGAAGCAGATGTTGCCAGAGTGGTGCCTAGAAAAAAATGAATATGAATGAGGCAAGAGTGTGCTTCGTCAAGGCTGGAGCAGAGGAGTTGTGATGAAATATGACGGGAGCCTGGATGCAAACTGCAAGCGAGTGGATGGACAGCCAAGGCTGAGGCTTATCAACGAGGTGCAGAAAGACTGCGGCTCACGGTCCAAGCCAGGACGTGGAGAGCTAGAGGAGAAGATGAGGAAAAAAAATGCTCAGGCTGTGAGCCTGAGCGACAGGCAGGAGGACGGTAGTGGTGTCTGCAGCAATTAAGGAAGGAGGTGGGGAGGGGGAGGAAGATTAAGAGCTCTGAGTTTGAGCTGACAGCTCGACATCCATGAGATGTCAGGGAGACAGGAAAGGTTTTCGTCTGGACAGAGAGAGACAGGCCCAGATGATCGGATCAGACAACTGGGGGGACTGATTTATGTGAGAAGATTAAAAGAGTTGCTTGTAAATATATGTATAGCTTGGCTAAGTGACACCTGAGGGGACAATAACTGTCTACAAGTGTATGAAGGGATTGGATACCAGAGCCAGGAGGAGGGGGAGGGAACAGTTTAGGAGTGTAGATGAGGATTTTGACTAGAGGCAGTGGAATAAGGTGGAGCAAAGTGGACTGGTTAGGGAAGACATCTTTCCTGCAAAACTGGGAAGACTCTTCGGTGAGTCTTGAAACCTGCATATCCATCTAGGTACCCATCTGCACCGCCATCATCACTGGATGCCTGGCAATCTACTGTTTGTCCTCCCAGCACCCCAGAGAGGGAGATGTCCCTGTGTACAATTGTGGCTCTTTGGTACCCTGTGTGACCCTTTCTATCTGACTGAATCAGGATCAGATAGATACCAGGTACCTGATATCTATCTGACTCAAATCAGGGACCTAAGAAAGTGTCTTAACCATTATGCTCTCTTTCCTTTTGCTTGATTCCGTTTTAAAGGGTCGGCCCTGTTTCCTTTTACTTGTCTATTTCCTTTTACTTGTCTCTGTTTTAAAGGGCCAGTCCTGTTGATAGTACAGTGAGATGGACAGGAAGATCTAACGAGGCTCCTCCAGCCTACAATTTGTGTGGTCTTGTTCCCATATTCCTTATAGTTTTTCACTCTATAAAGTTTTACTCCTCTGTGAAATCAAGGGAAGAAGAAGCAGGTATTTGTTGCTTATTCTGACATGAGCTCCTCCCATTAGTGCAGGAGAACAAGTTTGGGAGAGAACCACTGTAAGTGGCATGTTCAGATGGGGAGTTAAGATTGAAGCAATTTTTCCCCAAACACACCTAGAACTCATTGGCGCCCTGGATAGCAGTGGGAATAAGAATCATAGAATCATTTTGGTTGGAAAAGAGCTTTTAAAGAATCATTAAGTTCAGAAAAGACCTCCAAGATCATCAAGCCCAACCATCAATCAAACACCACCATGCCCACTAAACCATTTCCTGAAGTGTCATGTCTACAGGTTTTTTGAACACCTCCAGGGATAGTGACTCCACCACTGCCCTGGGAAGCATGTTCCAATGCTTGACCACTCTTTCAGTAAAGAAATTTTTCCTAATATCCAACCTGAACTTCCCCTGGTGGAACTTGAGGCCATTTCCTCTCGTCTTATCACTTGTTACTTGAGAGAAGAGAACAACATCCACCTCATTACAACCTCCTTTCACGTAGTTGTAGAGAGCGATAAGGTCTCCCTTCAGCCTCCTTTTCTCCTTTTCTCTTTAAGGTATTTACAGTTGAACTATGTTGCTGGTTCCTGTCTGATCACAGCTGTAGTAACTGTTGGTTTGGTTGTCAGCTGTGTGGTTTATTTTCCTAAGGCAAATGGCAAACTGGTCTAATTCAGACCAAACAGCTCCATTTCTGCTCCAGGAGTGACATGCTGGGATCCATCAGCTGAGGATCACAAAGCACATATGCAATGCTTTGCAAAAAATGACTCAGTTTCCCCTCTGATGACATAGAGGTGATCTGAGGTCAGAAAGAATGGATGTGGGAGGTGGAGGAATAGTATATATAATGTATTTTGAATCCCAGTCTTGTGCTGGGCTCATTTGTGGGCTGTGTGGTCCAGTGCCTTGTCTCTGCCCATGGCCCTTTCAGGTATTTCAGGAGACACAGGGCATTTTGCAGGAGGCGGCTTCAGAACAAACTGTCTGTTGGTTGACTTGGTTTCCTAACACTGGTTACAAATTGCCTCATATTTTGCAGGACCTGGGTTTCTGTTCCTCCTGAGCAACACTGGTCAGATCATGGGAGGGTTTTTCTCCTGGGAAACTTTAGCCAAAGCACCAAGAAAAGCAAAAGAAATGGAACTGCACCAACTTTTGCGATCTTGGTTTTCTGGTGAAGGTTCTGCTTAGATATAACCCAGATGAGGATTCTATCTTCAGAGAAAACTTTCAAAGAGCTGTACTTACAATAAGTAACCAGCTACCTCCTTCTGTCTGAGTGCTCTTCCTGTACCTGTCCATGTCTGGCTGGTCTTTGCGTTGGTGTCCTAAGGAGATGAAATCCAAGTGGCAACATTATTTCAGGACTGTTCTGTCTCCATCCCTTCCAATAGCTTTCAAGCCTATTAGCCAATTTCAGACGTATCTGTTTGAGGAGTGATGTAGCAGATAACAAGTTCTTACCAACTTTGTGAAAATGGGAAGCTGTGTAGATGGGAATGATTGTAGCAGTGCTGCATCCCACTGCCACCATGCTTGAGGCAAAGACCATTGCATTGCTTCAGCCTTTTCTAAATATTAAAGAGATGAATTCACCAGCAACAAACAAGCAAATAAATAAAGTGTCAGCAGGTTCTTGCTTCTTCATAGGTACTGGGAAATCCAGCCTCAGAATCCAGCCAGGCTGTTGGAAACTAAGCATTGTTAGTCTGCCTGCATTTTTAGTAACTGCAAAACCATCTCAGGTTGTGGATTCCCCGCAGCGGGTGGGAAAGAGAGACTACGTAGGGTGAATACATGGCCTGCCATTGCAAACTGCTGCATCCCCGGAGTGGGGTTGTGCAGGCAGCAGTGGGAGACTGCAGGAGGATATGAATTGCTGATGGCTGTTGCACCTCTTTCTGTGCATGAGGTGAACAGCGTGTCATCCCTTACCAATGCCAACCCAAATACCTTAGTCTCATTATGAATTAACAATAAAAACAGGTGGGACACAAACAGTTACAGAACCAAAATTGTCTTTTCCAGCTCTTCATGCAGACTTTAGCTACATTTTAATGGGGTTGCAGAGATCACAGGTCTATTTCTTTTTCCTGCCAGGAGTTCATCTTTGACCTTGGCAGTCACAGTTAAAAGCAGAGCTCCCTGCTCTGACTTTCGCTTCTGTTTCAGCAGGACCAAACTCTGTGGGACCTTTCTGAATATTTCCCTGCTCACCCAATATTGCTGAAAATGAGCCTGAAGTGTTGACAGACAGCAGCACACTCAGTGTGTAGGAATCCAACATAAACAGACTTTCTGGTTGTGTACTTGGACATGTTAAATGAGGTCTCTGCTTTGATCTTCCCTGCACTATCCTAAAGCCCAGCAAGCAAAGGCTAAGTAAACAGACCTTTGATTTCAAGGCTGTTTGGAGCAGAGGTCTTGTAAAACTTTTATCAATGGCAGAGCTGAGCTACTGAAGTCCCTCTTGGACTGTAGGTGCTGCAAGAGTAGCAGCGTGGTTTTACTGACCCTAACATCCCTCTTTCTCCCCCCCTTCCCGTAATGACAAACATCTGGGGTTATGAGCCAGCTTCTTGTTGATTGTAGCATACCAGTTTTTCTAGCAGAGACACCTGCTTATAATCTCCTCTATGGTGAATGGAGAATAAACTATATTAGATCCTACAGCTATTGGATCCCACAGCCAGTGGTGCTTTTTGTTAATGTATGCCATAAAGATGCTTAAATAAATCACCTGGAACACATCCGTGGGAAACACTCATGTTACTAATCCTGCGTGTTCAACACTCTTGGGTCAAACCCCAGACAACCAGTACTCTGGCTTAAATAGCATGAATGTTACAACAAATTGGATTCTATTTATTTGCTTCCTGTTTTTAAAGCATTTAGTGATTCCCTATGATCACAAAGGTCACAAATTTCCTTTCATATTCAAATAAACAGGAGATTCTCCTTCAGGATTATGCTCTCAGGAAAGAGATACTAAGAAACAAGCACCTAATATCACAAGATTTAAAAAATAAAATTGTGAATGCTGATGAATTCCCCACAATGGCTGAAACACAGGAGTTAGACTGGCCTCTGCTTTCTTCTAATTTAATATTTTTCTCTATCTTCTGGTGGGTTACGTGAAGGAGTCTTCGGCTTCCCTTCTACCCACTATAGAAAAGTTATATGAGAGTGAGAACCTGACAAGATATTTCGTTTTTATAAGTGTTATCAATTTTCCATTGTTTTCAAGACTAAGAACCACTGTGCTTGACAATGATGGAGCCCAGGCTGTTCCTGGTGGGCCAGAGCTGTGGTCCCTACTGCTGGGGCCATTTCAGCCCAAAGCTTTCTTGAGCTCAGGACCAAAAGTTGGAGCATTTTGCTCAGCCCTACCAATGATTATTGCTTCTTGTCAAGATAAATACCAAATGCCAACTCCATTGGCTCCATGCCAACATTGTTCCTGCTGCACCTTCTGGAGGTAAAGCTAAGATCGTTGGTTGAGTCTGAGCTCCTGCCGATAAATTGTGAGCCTAAGTGCATCTAGTCTCTCTTGTCTTTTGCCCTCATACTTTTATGGCATGGCCTTAAATGATGACCTTTCTTATGCTGCCTTTTCTGCCTTAGTCACCAACTGATCCTTTACTGTATGTAAAACAATGCCCTGGTTCTCCCTTCAGCAGTGAATTCTGTCTTTTGTCAAATAGTCAAATCCACTATTAGATAAAAAGTGTTTCTAACAACCCTTTATTTGTTGGTATTTGACGGCGGTTCTTTGATCCCTGGAGGGGTGTGCAGCGCTGTTTGTGATATATAGCAAATTGATTTTACACGTTTCCATCTTTTATCAATGAGTCTTCCAATGGGGTTTCACTGTAATCAGATTGGAGATTACCATGGCACAGCCGTTGAGAAGGGACTGGAATTTACATGCAATAAAGATTAGAGGATTAGCAACTGATTAGGAAAGTACTGATTTATCCAGCCACAGGTACAGCAAGGGGTCTTGCGTGTCTGCTTTTTTCTGACCTTGGGTTTTGACCTCTTGATTCCTCACTTAGAAATGCCAGCGTGCAGCACAGAAGCGATTTCTGATGTGGCTTCTCTCAAGAACAAGTTCAAGTCATTGCAACAGTAAAACCTCCTGTTTCTGTGAACAGAGAAGCTCAGAGATCTTTATGCGAGCGGACACTTTTACTCTGATGTACATCAGCCAGGACAGGCTGAGCAGACAGACTGTGGCAAGGTTTTAATCTGCAGTCGGGAAATCCTGCTGACAGCT
>NW_010310218.1:38697-81874 GCF_000700745.2 Antrostomus carolinensis | reverse complement strand
GACAGCGGATGCGATGTGCGTGTGTCGGTACACGCACGCGCGCGATGGGGGATAAAACAGCTATGTAATCACGCGACGAGACAATATTTCTCCATGCACAGGTTTTCCTAGATAGCTGTTATGCTCTCCAGGTTTCTCCCCCCGCTCACGCTTGCAGGAGGGTAGCTGGGACGTTGCATTACCAGACTGTGAGGTAACGGGAATGAGCATTAATTGATATTCCAGTGTAGCTTTATCTACCTGACGGATACGACGTTACATAGCAGCGCGCAGCCCGCCAGTGAAATGATGTCATTTGAAATTATAGAGCGATTGATGTCAGCAAAACTCCTGTACACTCTGTAGCTGCTAAAGTTTGAGCAGCTCAAATAAAGCACCTGCACTGACAGTCACAGGCTATGCTCATAACAGGGGAATGGTAGTTTGCTTGTGTATTAGATAACAATTAGCACCATCTTTCTACTCATGCACATTTATATGGGATCTTCAGCAAAGGAGAGATATCTCCAAATCCTTTGGATAGTTTGGGGAATTTAAATGGATTTCTATTTTAAGTATTTATTTTTAGTGTTTCACTTTAGGCAGAATATACCCACCGTTTGGTGCTGTTTTGGTGATACCATTCATCCTGAGACATGCCACAGTGGTGTGCAATAGACCTAGGAAGAATACCTTCCTCCAGATGAAGTGAAGCAGCTTTTGAGCAGCAAGGGGTGCAGCAGAGCTTCAGAGTTCTGGATGGAATGCACTGATTTTATCTGATCTTAGAAGCTGAACAGTCCTGGGGCTGTCCAGAAAAGGATTTGGCAATCCTAGGCACAAACCATGGTGGTACGATTGGATATAGTAAGCCTAACACAACAACAATTCTTCACTATCTCCTGCTAGAAAAACTCAGAAAGGCCACATAAGAGTGCACTAACCCTGTTGTCATGAGCAAACCAGTGTGTAGGAAAGGAGGAGCAGAGGAAGTGGATCTCTGAAGCAATCTCAATTGCAGGCAGACTGCAGGAATCCAGGCTAGCCTCTGTCCAAGGCACCAGCTGAGCCCTCCGACTGTGCCAATGATAACTTGAGTTTTCACAGCCAGAAGGTTGCTTGTGCATGGATGTGTGCAGACATCATTGCATGCTTTAACAGTGTGCTGTGGCACTGGACCAGGTCAAGCCATTTGAAGAAAATGTTTCTGATTTCCTTTGGGTATGGCCTGGAGCTGAGGCCGTTTCCTCTATGAAATCTGACAATATAATATTCTGCAGGTATGCAGGCTTTATGCATTAAGAAGTCCTGGCTCCTGCCAATACCATCAGGTTTCATGTGCTTTTACATCAGGTAGTGTGTCCTTCAGCATCTGGGGAGCAGGAAGCAGATGTGAATGCTGTAAGAATTCATTGATGGTTTCCCTGTTTTCATATGCGAGAGACTTGGCATCTCTTAAGTTTAAATGTAAACTTTCACTGAATCAACCTTGTGAACACTTTCTTTTAAAATAAATTTGAGCATTTTCCCCTCCTGGAAGAGGTGTACAGGTATGTCTAAGTGAGCTTGTAGATGGCACAACAGGAGCAAATCTTTGAAGTGAAATATTTGGTACTGAGGAGGTGATGTTCATACTATAGGTGTTTCGGGAATTTATTCTGGATTAGTTCCAGTCTGGTCATGTAGATTGAACACTTGTTAATTGAAGTCTAAGAGCACAGCTTCTACTTTTGTTTTACCAGGGACCCAGCTAGCTATTGGTGGCTCTATCTGCATTAGCAGCCAGCGGGAATTAATGAGAGTGGATCTGTAAAGAAAAGCATTTGATGCTGAGGACCTGACACTCCCATTTCGGAGAGGTGTTTCACTTCAGAATAGCCCTAATCTGGTACTGTGAACTAAATGCCCATCTGAACTGGAGCACACCTTGCAGCTCAATTTCATATAAAAGCAACTCAGTGCATGTGCACCAAAACTGTTTCATGATGTGAAGCAAAGTATAATTGATGGGGATAATCAAAGTATTAACTTTAAAACACACCCCTGGTCCAAACTAAAACACTGAGGTAGGCACATGTAAGGTAGAACCTTATGATGACTGTTTAATTAGGAGAAGGTTGAATGAAGCACTTCCATCACACCTACCATAGACTGGAGATTTTGGTAGGGTAATGGTAAATGGTTGCAGGCAGAACTTTAAAATGCTGCTGCTGTAGAAGAAGGTAGAAAGTCAACTCTTTTCTGCAATTTTATTTTGGAGTGACATGAGCTGTTTTGGTTTTTGTTTTGTTTTGTTTTAAATAATATACATTTATTGCCACCTTTGTTAATTTTTAATGTCTTTTAATTTATTCCTGCCCCAAATCAAAACTGTTTTCATATTTTAGTGATACAGCAACCCATGAATCAACGATTACCATTGCTTAATCAATGTACTTTAAAAATCATTACTTTTTTCATAGAGTCATAAAATCATAGAATCATCAGGTTGGAAAAGATCTTTAAGATAATCGAGCCCAGTCATTGACCTCACACCGCCAAGTCCACCATTAACCCATGTCCCTAAGCACCACATCTACAAGTCTTTTAAATACCTCCAAGGATGGTGACTCCACCACTTCCCTGGGCAGCCTGTTCCAATGCTTGACCACTCTTTCAGTAAAGAAATTTTTCCTAATATCCAATCTAAACCTCCCCTGGTGCAACTTGAGGCCATTTCCTCTCATTCTATTGCTTGTTACTTGGGAAAAGAGACTGACCTCCATCTCACTACAACCTTCTTCCAGGTAGTTGTAGAGAGCAGTTGTAGTTGTAGTTTTTGTTTGTACATGTTTCATTTTACTTTGCCAAAATTATGACGCAAAAGGTTTCTCAAACTGAAAAAGGGAATATTGAAAGACAAAACCCGACAAAGTCTTGGTTCTTGACAAAAATGTCGTTTTCTGATAGAAAAACATCTCTGCAAAGCACTCTATACCAAGTCTGCTCTGCAACCATTCAGCTAGAAGTGCTTTCTGGTTTAGAGCAGGCTCTGAAAATATCTTCAGTTCTTAAATACCATGGTGTTTATCTCGTTGTGGTCACTAATAAACAGTTGTTACCACGTTTTTGTGGTCACCAAACTTAGAAGCCCCCAGTGACGAGGGCAGGGCAAAGAGATTGCTGAGAGCAGCCTTGCCATGTAGGGCACTGCCACTGATTTTCCAACAGCAAAAGGCTTTTGGATATTTTGGCAGTGTCCCCTGTTCCACAGTAAGAGTTCAAGATATTTGTTTTTGTTTGTTGGTTTGTTTGTTTTTTTTCTGAGACCTTAATGCTCTTTTCCGTCTTGGGTATTGGGAAAAGCCAGTAGAAACTGGCATTTGATGGAAGAGTGTAAAGTCTTCTCCAATTTCATTCCTTAGAGAGAAATTTGTTAAAAAAGCTTTTTAAGAATATTTTGAGGAAAACCAAATTCTTAGATACACATGAAAAAGACCCTTGTGTCGCTGTATGGCTGAAGATTCATCACTGTGGAATAGTAGGAAGGCAAACCAACTATTTAAAGATCTTTGCTCACATTGTCCCCAAATATGGCATGGAGTCAACCATCGTGGTTTCTGTTTCCCTGCAGACATAAACAATGACACTTACAACTTCCTGCTTGTGCAGCCCTCACACGAATCTCTGTCTATAAGGGAAATGGCTAATTACTTATTAAACCTTGTCCTGTGCCTAGGCTGGGTTAAATATTGACTACCAAAGTTCAAAGGGAAACTGTGTCACCAAACGTGAACTTGGGCATCCTATTATCTAGGAACTGTTCAAATAAAATGTTTAGGAGATAGAATACTGCATGTAGGCAGGGGGGAGGGACAAGGAAGGGGACAAAAAATGGAGTACTTTGTCTTACAGAGGCTCAGAAGTAAATGCCTGTCTATGAAGCCTTGGGTTTTGGAACATGATTGCAACTGGTGGCTCAAAGGGGAGTTCTGTTACAAAATAAGTTAATTAAACTGAGATTTGCAGTGTCTGATTTGTTTTGCTGAAAGTCTTGGAGATGGTGGGTGATTTGGCTGGGAAATCCACTTGACTTGTGAGGCAGGGTTTGGTGGTTGGGAGGCACTTGGGAGGGCAGAGTACAACAGCATTTAGGTTAAAATCGTGGTAGTTTAACCCCAGAAGCTAATTCAGGACTGCCTGACTGGATTGTTTCCCAGAGATTATGGGAAGCAAACAGATGCTTTATGTTGGCAGGAATGATCCCTGTGTGACTTGTGGAGATGCTGGGGGTTTGGGTTAGTTTTGGTGAGAGCAGGTTGGAGCTATGGGGCAGGATTTTCAGTTGGGTTCTAGATCCTCTTGCCTCTTTCAAGCCAGAGGATTTCCAGCTTTCTTCCAGAATTAAGCAGTTTGTCCTTCCTGGAAACAGGAGGCTAAAAAAAAAGCCTTTTAATTTCACAACCTTGAAAATATGTTTTGATGCCATTTCTTTTGAAAAAGCAAATCAGGAATGTCGTTATTCAGATGGGCTCTCCTTCTTCAGTGGGAATGAATGAGGTAGGTTGTGTGGGTTAGTGTGCCAACACTCCTTTGTTTTACTTATCTCTTCTTTAAAAAAAGGTTTCTGGTTATCCATTGAACTGCATACCTGAACTGCGCCATCAGTATAATTTTAGCCTTAGAGCAGAAATATTAGTCGTCTTTTTTGGCCCATGCTAAGCCCACTGGCAGCACTTAAGAAACAATAAATAATATATTTTCTTTCACACTAGAAACCTGCTAGCATGTGAAGTCTGTTTCTTCAAAAGTAATTTGAAGTAATCCTAACTCTCCTCTGTGTTTGCTACTTCAAAACCTAAGGGATAAAGTTGCTATTTTTTGCTGCTGAAAAAATATTCAGCAACACTTGAAATTGAATGTCACTCATGCACATTTAATTTAATAAGATGGTAATTTCATGTTAAATAAATACCAACTGATTATTGAAAACATATGCTCAAAGGATTTAAAAACCATGTAAGAGATACGTATCTCATCTACTGTTGTTGAACTGCAATAAATCTATGCAATAATCAAGTGCCAATTGTTTAACATACAATAACTATTTTATTAAATCTCAGTGAAATGTGTATGCAGGGCACTTAATTAAATGGAACGTGTTCCCAAATATTCTATTTTTCTTATTTTTGGAATTTCTAGAGTAGAAGAATTACTGGCAGCCTTCACCCAAGGGGCTAGTTATTACTCATGTAAAAATATGGCAAGCACTTCTTGTGCTATCAATAAATATCCATTTCATCAGGAAAGCAGCTCCTACCATAGAGGTAGGGAAGAAAGAGAAAATATGTTACTTTACTTGCTGTAAAATGAATCTGAAAAGCTGTTTTCTCCATTACATTGTTGGGCTCAGCTGTGCAGTCCAAGCCTAGAACTTGCTCCTGCAAACAGTCTGCTATTCCCAAAGCTAAGCCTGACCAGTCATCGGGGCTGGTTGGCAAATACTTGTGGTATTTTTGTGTTTCTCTCCAAGAGTCTTTGTTCTACAGAGATGCTGTTGGTTTTTTCTTTAATCTTTTGATTGTTTTTGATAAGCATTGTTTTTGTCTGTGGGCGCCTATGTTTTCAAGCCAAGAAGGACCCATTAGCTCATCTAATCTGATCTCCTCATGTCACATACTGAAGCATTTGGCCTAGTTACCCCTGTGCTGACCCCTACTTTACTTGGCTAATGCATACCTTTGGAAATGCAAACTGTTTTGTCTTGAAAATACGAAAAGATGTTGGATTCACTAGTCCTTTGAACTGCTTATTCCAAGACTTAATGGTATACTTGGGCAAAGTATTCATCCTTTTATCTCTCTCAAAAAGCATTTTTATCAGTTCTGCTCTCCATGTAATGGCTTTCCACTGCAGAGAGCCAAGAGTTCCTCTCTTTGAGGAACACCTACTCATGTTAATTGAAACTCTTGCCATCATTGCTTTGTAAGCCCTTCCCTGTAGGAATTGTTCTTTGGTAGGTGTTTGTCCAGCTCCCAGCATAGTGAGGCCTCTATCCATTGATCCATTGTTACAGCTTTAATGCCAACACAAAAAATGGTAATAATGATGTGCAGAGAGTGTAAGTGTATAATCCTCATGTTAGTCTTGCAGAGAGGGTTAAGCTATTTCAGTAAGGGTTAAACTCCTACTGTAAGCAGGGGTTGTTCAGCCCAACTTTCTGGGAATGGATATGCCAAGTTAACCAACTGTGGAAGCAAGTTTAAAACATGGCTTTTAGATGCTTTTTTCCAACCACCCATATTCATTCTGAAGCATGAGAGAGGTGAAAGTGATGAGTATGGTGAAGGCCAAGTTTTGCCTCAAGTCTTGGTGTAACAGATTGCATTCACATGGAATGACTGGTTTGGTTAGCGGCATTGTCCAACTCCTTCATCCCACTGTCAAAATGAAAGATTTCTGTGCTTGGCTGTATTCTCCTTGTGGGACACACACTGTCTGTGGTGCCATAGTCCCTGATGTTAACTCCTTGCATGTGTTGATGGGTTGTTTGGGTAAATGACTTTGCTAATTTGCTAACACAGCATTTCAAAAGAAATCTTATCTTCATGGAAAGTGAATGTGTTTGGTATTAAATAATAAAATATACCTAACCCATGGGGCTCTTAAAACTTATTTAACTTCTTTATAAACTTTACAATACAGTATGTGGATATTATAAATTACTTTCAATTCCAAAAAACTGTCCGGGCTGCTTGACCTTCCTTGGAATTTCCTCTTTGTAATTATGTTTAATGTGTTAATAAAGTTCACTTTGAACTGTATCATGTCAAATGGTCTCACAGGACGTGGGTCAGTGCTGGTGTGTTCACCATATGTGAAGCTTGCGTTAGTGTGCAGTTTAGTTGAAGGAATAACAAGGCTAAGTCCAAACAATTGTAGAAGTGGTATCTCCTCCCCAGGTTAGCAGTAAAAGGGGTTCATGGAAAGTTAGGAATGTGGAGTGGGAAATCATTTAGCTTTCACTGCTAGGTGTTACTAAATTATAGTGCTAGGTTCGAGTCACTATCAAAACACCATATATCTAGAGGGTTTTCACACAGAGCTATAAATCATGTTTACTACATGTATGAGTTGAACGAGTGCGTGAACTTTGCAACACAGTCCAGGAAAATATAATTACATGTGTGTGTGTTTTTGACTGTGATAAATATGGATGGGAAACTCTAGGCTATTCCACTGTTGTGTCTTAAATATACTTCTAGAAATTGTTTTTAACTGCTTCCTGGAAATAGCTATTTGCTAAAGGAATGAGGCTTTCTTGGGTTTTACGTAACTCCTTTTGCCAAGAAGTGGCAACCACCATCCCTTCCAAGGCACCGAGGGGGAGAACAGGAATGAATGCTTGTAAGGCAACATCAGCATTGGAACAGCAAGTGGGGCTTTTCTGTGGTATAGCATAGTGGAGAGCAGTATTGCAGGATATAAATTGAAAATTGCCCAGCTGTTCGGTAAGACAGGTGTAGGATCTGTCTTTTATATAATGGAACAGAATGGAGATTCCAGTTGCTTGTATTCGTAAATGAAGCAAATAAGTCTGCACATTTGTCTGCATCTATATGAGCAGAAATATTTAAAACAAATGAGGTGATCACAGCATTTTCTTGTTTGACTGGGCTTATATGATCTTGAACAGAAAACTTGACATCTGTCTGGGACTGTTACTTTCTTTCTGGGTGTACTTGTGTGTATTTGCAGATGAGGAAACTACAAGCAAGAAAATAACTCGGTGGAAAACATAGGGTCTGGATTGTTTAAATTATATTTTAAGTCTGATTGCACCCTGGCCCTTGGAACTCCAGGCATGATCCCTTCTAGTAACTGAAATTATTTGAATGTTATAGGGCAAAGTTATATTTAGTTTGTATTTGGAGAAAGAATAACAACCAGGCACGGGGGGAGGCAGCTGCATTCTCCTCACTTCTTCCCAAGTCACATCCATGGATGTCAAACCCCACCCTTCCCCCTCAGCTGAAATATTAAGAAATGATTCTCTCAACCTGTTGGGTTGAGGACAAGGGGCACTGAATAAAACCTGCCCCCACTGGGTTTGTGTCAAGGTAGGACTTAATTTATCGCAATAGTTCCTTCTGCTTGTGCAGGCGGTGAAGTCAGCAGCACCTCTGCAGCCTGGTGTGGCTTAACAGACTGTTTCTCATCAGCACCCTGCGGCCACAGACTGCTGCCTTTGTGTCATGGAAAATTGCAAGAGTGGCAGCAAGACATGGTGGCTGTTTTCTCTCCCCACCATTCCCCCCTCCCCTCCTGACTATAAAAATGTGTAAAAATCTGTTCCATGAGTTTGGGTGGAATATCTACCTGGGGCCTTGGTTTTGGTCCCTTCTCCCATATCTCATGGCAAAATGCTGCAGGAAGTTATTTCTGTCTTCAGGAGCTTCAGAGGTTGCAGTTTCTCAGCACTTAAAAAGGCTGGGTTTTTTTTCAAGAATCACTGCCTAGTGACTAAAAAGTCAGGGGGAGCATGGTGTAAGGACACCTCCCCCAGGATTTACACCCAGAGCCAGAGAGCACTGCTCTCTCCTGCTCTGTTCTGAAAGGATCCAGTCTGGAGATTTGGCCCATGGGTGCAGGCACATGGCAATTCACTGGATTCTCCCCATAGCCAGAAAGATGGTATATACTGGCATTAAAAAATTTGTGTTGGTAAACTCACAATTTTAACAATCTGGTTTACCAAAATGATTTCAGGTTTCAAAACAATCCCTTATGGTATTGCTATCCAGCACTTGTGTTGTTGCCCTAATGTATCACCCACAAACAAGGCAAGAGCGACACTACAGCAAGCATCTATAGAGTATTGCTCCCAAAATACATTAGATATTTCTGCTCACATACAACGTGAAGCTGGAATCAAAGATAGCTGAGATTGTGGCACTGCTTGAGGAGTAATTAGTAATTGCATCTGCTTTTTAATGCTGCAGGTTCTCCTCCCCCTCTACTGTGTCCTGGTTGAGGCCACATCTGGAGTATTGTGTCCAGTTCTGGGCTTCTCAGTTCAAGAGGGACAGGGATCTTCTGGAGAGAGTCCAGCGGAGGCCACAAAGATGATGAGGGGCCTGGAGCATCTGCCTTACGAGGAGAGGCTGAGAGAGCTGGGACTGTTCAACCTGGAGAAGAGAAGCCTGAATCTTATCAATGTCTGTAAATACCTGAAGTGTGGGGGCCAAATGGATGGCCAGGCTCTTTTCAGTAGTACCCAGTGACAGGACAAGGGGCAAAGGGCAAACACTGAAAGTTCCAGACAAACTTAAGGAAAAACTTCTTTACTATGAGGGTAGCAGAGCACTGGGACAGGCTGCCCAGAGAGGATGTGGAGTATCCATCTCTAAGGAAAAACTTCTTTACTATGAGGGTAGCAGAGCACTGGGACAGGCTGCCCAGAGAGGTTGTGGAGTCTCCATCTCTGGAGATGTTCAAAACCCACCTGGATGCTTCCCTGTGCAACCTGCTGTAGGGAACCTGCTTTGGCAGGGGGGTTGGACTAGAGGATCTCTTGACATCCCTTCCAACCCCTATGACTCTGTGGTTCTGTGATTAGAGCACAGGGTAGAAGCTGGCGGTGGCCAGGGATGGGGAGTTGGCAGCAGCCAGGGTTCAGCCTGGTTTTACCTCACTGGCAGCTGCAGGTGAAGCAGCAAGTGCTTTCCTAGGATTTTTCCTCTCTAAGCAGCTGTAGAAATGTATCCAGCCTGCAGGGACACTGGACTCTGCTCCTGTGCAGCCACACTCAACTGTGAGCCCACATGTGTCCCAGCCCCACAGGAGGCAGCCACCAAGGGACACCCCCAAATCAATGCCTTGAGAGAGCTGGCAGCTATCGGGCACTCTGCTTTCATGGCCACCCCCCCCCGGCATGTTACAGGCCACTTCTGCAAGGTGGGGAGCTCCCTTCAGTACCAGTGGTGCACAAGAGGAATTGAGGTGCTCAGAATCTTTTTACAACATCTTTTTGCTCTTCTCATAGAGCAGAAGATGGATCTGCCATAGAGAAGCCCTAGAAATTAAACTCCAGGGGAACCAGAGTGATTTTGGGCAGCTTAATGTATGGATTCAGAAGGGGAATACATTTCTATCTGGATAGTGTGGGATTTCCATGGAATGTCATGTGAAGCAGCTCCGTGTCAGCAGCACCCGCTGCCCAGGGTATATTGCAGAAGGGCCTTTTTGCAAAACACACTTCCCTTCTCTACTGCCTTCCCTCCAAATACTGACAGTGCAGAGTGGCGAGATGTGCCAAAGTGTATCTTGACTTGAAAAGCATTCATCTGTCACCGTTGCAGTCCCAAGGCAAGACCGTACAGATACGTAGTGAAATAAGACCCAATGAATGCCTGTACATTAGAAAGAGAGATGAAGATCCAGGATGATATCAATGTTTTATTCTTACTATAGCCATCTACAGGAGCTCCAGCTATCATTGGCTTGCCAGGGCCTCTGAAGTCTTTGGCGCATGTGAAGGCACTGATTCCAGAGAGACGGTGCTGCTTGTGCAGAACATTATTAATGCAAAGATGATAGGTAATAATATGGGAATATTTACAGCACCAAATGAACAGAAGGAAAATTTTAACATCTATGTCCTGAGGCTGTACCTCATTGAGAAGTGCATGCAGCTGTACTCAGCAAAATTCAGAGCAGGAAGGAGACTGGGAGGAATTTTTTATTCCTCATCTGGGAAAAGTCACTGAAGGGGCTGATGAAGGGCTACAGAGGGCTGTGCTGGTGTTTTTCTTTACAAGCAGAAAGGCTCTAAGAAATGCACCCTTTTCCAAATGTCATAAAGGTCTGCGAGTAGATCCTGTGACAGAGAGCGATCCAACAATTCCTCAGAACGAAAGGTCAATCAAAGGAAAATGGCATTTAGGAGGACCAAGCTTACCACTGACCCAAACATGTGACAGATCCAAAGGTAACTCTGGTGCCATCAGGAGAGCCGCTTGTGCAGCCTGCCCCAACGAGGCACATGACGTGATTGGGAAACTATCTGATTCCTCCAGGTCTCAAAATTCATCAGGAGTCAACCTGAATGTTGGAAGGAAAGGGATTTTGAAGGAGGTACAGCAGGTTTCCAAGTTGGGAGGAGGACGCTCTCTCTCTCCACTGTCCCTGCTTGCCCTGCGCCAAACATTTTTCCCCAGCACTAATTATAGATCTGTTTTTGCCATTTGAATATGCATGGAGTGGTATCCTGGCTCACAAGTAGATTGCAATGAAGCTACTCTTATAGTTTGACTTGATTTGGTAGAGCTCTAGGTCAGAAAGGATCTCTCCAAGGGCCAACACAAATTTCAACAAGGCTGTGGGATTGTCTGGACATTTTTGCTTCTTTACACTGAGTGAGATGTTGCACCACGTAGGGAAATGTAGCAGAATTTGTGGCTGGATCCTCACCCAGTGTTGGTGAATTCTGCTTTATCAAAGCCGACACACACAACCCCTCCTGATGGGTGAATTTCTCTTGAAAAGATTCAGCAACACCGCTTGTGTCAGATCAGCATTCAAAGAGTCTTGGGATTATCTCTCCATCCACAAAACTGGTTGGAGATCTCTCAAAGTGAAGAATATTAACAGTGTGGTTTGCGGTGCTTAGAAAGGCCTGGACAGATAGAATTTCTGATGGTGTTTTGTCATTTCCCTTGGAGTATGTGAGGGCACCATTACCTCCGAGACACTGTCTCACAGGTGTCTGCAGAAGATGTGCAGGGATGAATGTTATCTTTGCCAGGGACTGACTTTTCCAGAGTAAGTGTTTTCAAAATCCCCACTTTGGGTCTTCAGCAGTTCATCAAAATCTGAGTATGTTTAAGACCTATTGGATTAACCAGGCTCTTAGTTAAACTAAACAATGAGTTTCAAGCTAGTTCATTACTTTTCTCAGCTTGAGCAGCACTACTGTTCACCAGCAAAGCTGCAAAATTCCTGGGTGCGATTCATCATGAGTAACTGCAACGGCAACTCTGTAGTCATTCATGAGCTGGACTGGACTGTATGTACTGCCTTAGTCATGCTGGAGAAAATTCAAGCAGACATTGGAATAAGAGAAATTAGTCATGAGGAAGTGCAAATATGATCTCTGTAGCTTATCCCATGTGGGTCCAATCCTGCAAAACACTAGGAACAGGAATTAAATACGAGGGAACAGTTCCAAATCCCACAAACATCTTGTGGGTTTTGGGTGCAACTCAGTGTCAACAATCCTTAGCAAAACATTTTGTCCTTATGCAAGAGCAAGGCACTTATTATCACACCCATTAATAAGCTATTCTGGGAAGAGCATTGCTATTGCAGTTTGTGTGGGGAGCTTGTGCAATTAATGAAGAGGCAGAAAAGACAGATGCAGGAAAAAGACTCTTTGCTTCAAATTTCAGAGCCTTAGGAAGAAATTCCAGTTTCGATTCAGCTGTGGGACCATTCCCACTGTTGGAGTCTTTATCACTTCTTTTTTTCTGAGCATTGACCTGTCTCAGTGCATCCTGTTATCATGTGGCAAACAGTGTGTTCACTCTGTGGCATTCCAGGGACACTGTGTTTTGCATGAAATTATCACCTTTTACAAAGAACAAATATTTGTCAGTCGGGTAAAACCAGCAGGGTTGCTAAGGCAATTTATAAAAATAACCTCTTTTGGACTATAAGCAATGTTAGATGTCAGGCTATGCTGTATCTTTAGGTGAAGCGCTACCCAACGAATGCTTTATGTCTGACAACTGCAGGCTTATGCGTCTCAGATAAAGCCCATCTGGTGACTATTAAAGGGAATTACTGTACATACAATATGAAAGGATTAGAACATTTGGAAGCAGGGGCAGTGTTTTGTTTTATGTACCAGTGCTGTTACTAATTTTGCTTTCAGGATAGGTGTTAAGTTTAAAACAACTATAGTTGCTTTACCAACTGCAGCTGAACAGTTTGTGTATTGGACTGCTCCTTGCTATGGGAAAATGAGGGTGTTTTGGAAAAGCAAGACAGACCCAGAACCAGGCTTCCCTGGTCGGTTAGTATGAGCTGCTGATGATGGCAAGGCTACAGCTTCAGGTGTCACACAAACCAGTGTCTCTGTTGATGTATACCTCTGTAATTGCCTGCATTTTTAGCCTTGGTTGTAGGTAATTTTTGGTCGACACCTTTTACTGTAACTCTATATAGTAGTGAATGGAGTGTGCTGACTGATGACTGGTCTTCAAATCAGTACTGTATCACTGACAAAAGCAATAACAGCTCTTCCTTTCTCTGTTCTTTCTTAGGTCCCCCAAGGATTGCCGATAAAGTGATTCACCGTCAGTCCGTGAGGCTAGGGAGGACCATCAAGCTCCTGTGCCCAGTGGAAGGTGACCCCCCACCTCTCACCATGTGGATGAAGGATGGACGAACTATCCACAGTGGCTGGACGAGGTTCCGAATCCTTCAGCAAGGGTTGAAAATCAAGGAGGTGGAAAGCGAAGATGCGGGAACCTACATTTGCAAAGCCACCAATGGCTTTGGTAGCACCAATGTGAACTACACCCTCATCGTGATTGGTGAGTAGAGCTGGAGAAAAGCCAGACTTCACCTGCTCCGGGGGGAGTGAGCAAGCTGATTTCTGCGTAGCTGTCAGTGATTGCAGATTTGCTTTGCTAATCATTTACTGACCTCCACTCTTAACTGGCCCTTTCCAGTGTTTGAGGATTGCCAGAGCTGGCTATGTTGCTGCACATCTTCTGCTGCAGCCGGCTGCAGGCAGATAAGATTACGCAGTGCCAAAGGTTACAAATAAACAGAAATGATGCAATAGTCACTAGGGTCCAGATCACAATGAATTCCACACAGGAAAGGCTGAACGATAAGGAGAGGTCACGCTGATCTTTATGTTTGCTGTTGGAACAGGATAGTTCTCAAAACAAATGTTAAGGCACCCATATAAAAACACACAGCTGGAAGATCCATGTACTGAGCTTCTGCAAAGCATGGTGTCTTCAGGAATAATAATATTTAGGTTGAAACAAAGCTCAGAGCTGGCATATGACCCAGGGATGGTCAGTTCCTCAGAAATCCTCTTGGTGGAGGCAGAATTAAAAAAGCTTCAGATGCAGTCTTGGTGATAATGGGTTCACTGGCTGTGCTTTTCACTAGCTTCAAAGGGCTTGCTTGGCCTGGTGATGGAATTTTGGGGTCCCCTGCTGGGCTGAGCATTCCTGAAGGCCCCCAAAGTCACTCCTCTGGGTAATCAGAGATTCATTTGCTGTAGCTGCCACAGAAGTATGCTCATTGGTCCTTGTCTGTGAGAAGGGAAAGACCTGGATGAAATTTGCCTTGCTGGAGGATGCTGAGGGAGCAAAGGGGAGGGTTACAAAGCAGAGGATGAAATCAGGTATCTTGCTCCACCTATTGCCTGATCAGCACCTCCAGTATCTGGTCTACAAAGTCCTGTTTCTCTCAGACAGTGGAAGTGAGGACAGAGTAGAGCAGTTTCCAGCTGCCTACTGGTTGGCATTTGGCCTGTTTTTATTCTATTTCTTTTTCTCCTCCTTCACAGGAGGGCTGCTGTGGACTCAGAGCATGTAGCAAACACTTGGTGCTGCTTGATGGACGATTATCACCCTTATAACAGGGTGATTCTTGAAGAATGCATTTTGCTTCAGAGCCAATAATGGGAGAGGAACCAGAATGTAAATGTCTTATCAGGAAAGAGGTGCTTAGGTGAGGGAAATCATTTTGCTATATGACTCCTGTAGCATCAGTGGGATAAAGCTACAAAAGCCATCTTCTAGTTTATGTAGTCTGTGGATTTGGTTTTCCTCATTCACTACTTTCCTGTCCACACTCATCCATCTTTCTTTGATACACTGAGCAAAAAGAGTGAAGTGGAGATAGTCTATGAAGAGTCATGTCTATGCAGAATCCTTTTGGACATGCTTTCCAGAGTGTTTGGTGTGGAGAAAGGAATGCTATAGGAGCCTGCTTCAGTCCTCCTTGTGCTTTTGCAGTATATGGAGGCTGCCAAAGTCTTTGATCTTCTGTGTCATCCAGTGTCTTCTGTAAAGCTCAGGGCCCAAGCCAGCTCCCATTATTCCAAGGCAAAGAGACATCGAGGCATACATGGGTCAAAGAAGGCTCTGACTATTCTTGGTAGCACAGCAGAAACAAATGAAAGGGAAAAGCCAGGAGGCACAGGGTAAAAGTTGGACTAGAATTCAGGAAAGATTGAGGCAAAAACTCCAATTCAGTTGCTCAGGGAAATTGAATTATCAAATTTAATTGTGTTAAGAACAATAGTGTTCATTGTATTTGGCACTGAAAAGCCCTGGGCACAAACACTAGTTATTTGGAGCCTCATCGGGCAGCTATGGAAGGAAATGGCAAGCTCCAACTGGCCTCTGTGGGTGTGAGATTGAGCCCTATGCAAACAAATATTGATCACCAGGTGCCAAGAAAAGGGTAACTTTAAACTAAATGTGTGGCAGACATATGGGCTGAGTTGTCATTTATCTCCACACATCCTTGTCCTAATGCTGGCTAAAACCAGTATTTCTTTGCACCCTCCTTCCTTGTCTCACAATGTGTCCTTGTGCATTGTTGTTGCTCAGACCCTTTTTGACAGATTACTTCTGTCTCATGTCTCCAGTGGTACAGATGTATTCACAGAATGTTTCAAACCAATTGCTTTTCACTAGAACAACTTCCCCTGAAAACAAATGTTCCCCTAGTGTCTTTCTTGCCAAAGTCTTCAAGTAAACGCAAGGTATCACTGACTTGTTCTTTCAGAGGTTCCAGACATTTAATGCATTGGCCAGATGCTTATGTTCGTCTTGGTGAAAATGCTTTTGGTTGAGAGCTAATCAATCCTTTGTTGATTTTTGAGAAGAAGGCAGTGTTTTAAAGCCAACTGCATGTCAGTTTTGAGGATGAAGATCAAATTGATGGAGCTGTTTTGTTTGTGCTCCGGAAAGCACAAACTTCATTAGGCAGAGTGGCCTTTTGAACCATATGGCCTCTCTGTTCTCGCACTTCTTCAAAGGAGAAAAATCCTTCTTATTCCAGCTTTACTGCTGACACCAAACATGTAAAACCATGCAGGTATCAGACATGGGCAAGGTGGTTAAGATATTAAACCTAGAATAGCATCAAATGAGTCATTAAATGTTGGGACTTGAAAAAATAAAATCCATTTTGTCATGAAAATGCTCTGGGAATTTAAGCAGTCGTGTCTGGAATCCATACAGCAGCTTATTGAAAGACTTTGGAGTTATGCTATATGCTTTTAACTGAGCTCTGCCATACCACTGGCAAGTGAGCAACAGTCACCTCTATGTTACCTATGTGTACACAGCAGGGTAAGTGAAGGTTTACCCGAGGTCCTACAAAGAGCTGCCTTGAACCTCTCTGCCTGCATTGAGTGCTATGTAACTCTTATTATTCTTAACACTTATCAGTTTCTATATTCCATTAGAGGATAAAACCCAAAAATCTCAAAAATCTGTGACATTGTACAAAGGAATAAGAAAGGGCAGTGGATCCACCAACAACAGTGAGTGCTGGCAGACATGGCAAAGATGAGCTTCCTTGTCTACCTTGCAGGTTGGTCTCTGTGAGATGTAGTAATTTTGGTTCAAGACTGTTTAAATGTCGCTTTGCGGCTTTCATGACAGATCTTGCTTGCAACCAGCCAGCCCAGTGCATGAGCCAACCAAACTTGGATCTGCCTCTACACGTCTAGTAGACATACCTACACATTGCCTGGCTGGAGATCTTCTCAGTCTGCAAGTGTGGATGAGACAAATTACTCTGGTTTTACAGACGGTAACTAAGGCAAAAAGAGACCAGGTGATTAGTCCAAGACCACATAAAATAAGAGCTGTGGCTCAGAGTTGAGTCTAAACCTCTTAAATCTCATCCTAAGAGACTATTCCTCCTTCATAACACTTGCTAAAGTCTTTTCTTCCTAATTTAGCATCTTCCTGCTGCTGTGTGGGAAGGGAGTCTTCTCTTATTCTAGGTTTTTGATCTTCCTTCTCAGACAAAGGTTTTGCCAACCCAGATGGTAGCAATTGGTTTCTGCCCTGCTTATTTCCCCATCTTCTCAGACTGCAGGACCCAGATCACAAAGATCCAAGGAACCCTGCTCTAATACACCCCTGTGTGAAATGTAAGCCAGTAAAAGCAGATAACCAATATAAGTCAAAACTACAATTTCCTCTCCTAGCCAGCCTTAATAGTTTTTGTGGCTTACCACAAGATTTGGGATGCCAATTACACTGCAGACAGATTTATAAATGCTGGAAGAAGAACTTCTCTTTAATCATTGTTAAATCAGCATTGCAGTTATTAAGTACAATGGTTCCTTATTGTGGAGAATTATCTATAGCTCATCAAAACAAATGTGCTGTACCTTCCCAAAAGGTTTTTTCTACAATGATGCCCATGAAAATCTTATATTTAAGGTTTTTCCCCAGCCAAATCAATTCAGAAGAGCTGATTTATAATCTGCAGGTATGAAAAGTAACTTTATTTTGGTTTTAGATGCTTGGTTGAAACCTGAGGTTTCTTTACTGCAGAATAAAACTTCCTTACCAGTGTGCTCTAAAAGGAAGCTGAAGGCCAAAGAGGAAGAAACAAAATGTTGAATAGCTGCTCATTACTTGAAAACTGTCCACCTTGTGTGCTGAATGGAGCTATGTTCTTCAGAAAAAAAAAAAAAAAAAAAAAAAAAAGCATGTGATGGTGTAACTGAAGCCTGTATCAAGCTGTGGCCAGCTTGGAGGAACTGTGAGGCTGCACATATGGAGCCATCGCACACTCCAGCCATCAGACCCTCCCTAGGAGGACTTTGCCCAAATGGGTGAGATTTGCCTGACTTACAAATAACTGAATACAAGGTCTTCTAACAAGGAAGTGCTGGACAACCTCTGTTACCATCTCTTTCTGCAATAATAAACAGTGTCACTTGTTCCAGAAGTCTGGTTATTCTCTGAAGGGAAAATTGTTGGTGAACAGCTGCAGGAAGGCCTGTTAGTAAATATTTATGCTGTAGCATAATGACCTCTTTCACTAATGCACAACACAGAGGACTTTTCACTTGCAGAAGTGTTATGGGCCAGATCCTGCAAGGTGTGCCAGCATTGCAACATGCAGGGCTGTTGCTACAGGTGCTACCAGTAAATGCTTCATCTTGCATCAGTTGCTCAACCAAGTGATGAAAGATCAACTGTGTCTATTTTTTCATCTGCATGCATGTTTCTTACTAGCTTCTGTAGCAAAGGAAAAGGAAATAGCAACAAGAGTAGGGTTGGGGATTGTCTGCTGTAGACTTCTTGCTTCACTTGGGGTTTATAAACTGCCGAAGGCATATTGGGCTTGGATGCATCTTGGCACAGAAAAGTTTAACATTTAAGTCCAAGGAACAGCTGCTTCAGTGTTTCTCTTTCTTGCCCTGTATCTCTTGACTACTGCAATTGTTTTTTCTCTTCTTTCGGTTTATTTGGAGGAAGATTTTGGTGAAGAATTCATCATACATCTAGTTCATACCCCCTCTGGTGCCTGGCCCTCTGAGTGACCAAGCCTCTTGGCCCCATTTGGGCTATGGAGTAGTAGAATTTTGATACAGAGAGCAGGAGGAAGAATGCAGCTTGTTGTCCTAAACCCCTGATGGGCTGTTCAGAAATTGATCTACATCTTGTTTTCAAACAAATCAAATTTACTATTAAATATCTGCTGTCTGTTTGCTGCAATTGATTTCTTTGAGAATCTTCCCTGACATCAGATGATTTATCTTTAAAATAGCTTTTTCTTTTGCTGAGACAGCTGCTATTTTATGCTTTTTTACAGCCTGTCCAAAGATAGCTCCCTTTGATAACAGGCATGTGTGAAAAATTTGCATTAAAATATCTTTTTTTTTTTTAAACAGTCAGCATAAGTATCATGAAAAAAAAATTGTGGCAATGTCTGAATGGATATTTATTTTAATGTGCTTTTTTCTACTCATAGCAGGAGAAAATACTGTGTGAAAAAAAGTCAAGTACAGTAAAATATGGTTTGCATTACAGTTCTCCAATGAAGTCATCAATCCATCTCAGAACTCATTTACAGTGAAAAAGCTGAGAAAACATTTGTAGCACAGAGTCAGGTGCCACCAGCCATCTTGGAAAAGCATGACAAATTCATTTATGTTTGGGTTTTGGCCTCTTAATAAACTCTGGGGACCAGAGCGAGATGTGCTCAGCAAGAAGATGTGAATCAACATTGAGTCAGCAATGTGTGCACCAAGGGACTGCTAAGGCTAAGCAAAAACTGAATTGAGTCAACACCTAAAAAAAGACAAAAAAGGTGCAGTATTTGCATTTGAGAACAAGGTGGTGTGGCTTCTGCTGACCATGGTATGGAGTTAGCAATCTGTCTTTAGTGCATTTACTTCGACACGAAGTGTGAAAGGCAGCCCATCCAGCATGGGACCGTTAACACAATCACAGGGCATATAATCATGACTAATGATGATTATTAGTCAGTTGTTATATGGAAATGAAGAATTCCTTGTGACGATAAACAGTAACAAAGTTCTTATGTTTAATTTGTTAAGACCCCAATCCGGCAGCTGGACCTATGTTGGTGGCCTCCTGTGCATACACAGAGTGATTAACACCAGATGAGGATCTGGCCATAGTCACTGATGCTTAGTAATGGTTATGTTGCTAATTAAAGCTCAGATTGTTTTTTGGCCTTTGGGAGCTGAGCAGAAAAGGGGAGCCGTAGTTTACTACTCAAGGCCTAGCAATTGCAATCATTGCACAAGGACTTGTCAGCGTGTGGTGCGATGTCAGTGGGTCACAGAAACCCCTCTATGGAGATGCAGGTAGGGCTTTGGTTCATAACAAGCCCTGTCTAAGGGGTGTTGCTGAGTGAGAGGTGTTGCATGTCAGCCTGTGGGAAGAGACTCAATCTGCATGAACTGATCCCGTTGACTAGAGGAGTCAATGAAATGCTCGGTACATAAAACGTGAGTATTTTCATGTTTCACTGCAAACTCATAACTAAAAACTGTTCACTTGGAAATGAAGCTCCTTTTCCAGTAGAAGTGACTCATCATTGACTAATGATGCCCTCACCCAAGAGAAAGCTCTTCCTTCTGAGTGATTATTAGCGTAGGCATAAAGGCACACACCCTGACCAAACTTGGTGTTGCCCAGGGACAGCAGAAGCATACATGTTAAAAGGAATCTTAAAAACAACCAGTTATTCTTATCCCCTGAATTTCAGTGGTGCTTCATTTCCTCCTCTTTTGGGGACTCCTGCTCGCAGTCTGACAAACTCCCTGTCCCAATGTGCAGCATATTTAGTCCTGGAAAATGTCCAGTCGTGGGAGAGGAAAGAAGGAGAGAGAAATACTCCAAAATGAAAAGGTGACTACTCCTGGATTGCTGCAGAAAAAATATTTCACTAGTTTTAGTCATTTTGATGAGTGCTACACTAGACTGATGTCAAAACAGCCCATAATAATTTGTTCTTGAAAAGCTCCTTCTCTATAAAGAGGTGATGATGTGAGTGCCAATATTAGCTGTAATTATCCTAAAAATGGCTGCTCAAAAATGCAGCACGGAGTGATATGACTGATGGCTCTCAGTGAACGGGTGTAAAAGACTGGAAAACATCACAACTGGGCAGCAGTCTCGTTTCTTCCAAGTCCAGATCTATAATGTAACTCAGTGCTAATGCTGTATAATGTCCACAGTTTTTACAAGATCTTTGTTAGGTTTTATTAGTTTCATTTGATTTTATAACAAACTTTACAGTATGCTTATCAATACATCATGTTCTGGCTAACAAAAGACTCACTGTTTCGGGTAGATTTCTTTTTTCCCTTTGTGAAGCTGTAACATAGAAGCCAAGTTAAGAAGGTGACAACACCTGTTCACAATTTAAAGGAAATGAAAAGATTTTTTTCCATGGATGTAAGCATGAAATTCATACATATATGTATGGATATATAATTTCCCCCTATACTCCATCCTGTGGTAGACTGCGGCAAACCAGAGCTGCAGCCAGTGTAAATTCGAGGCATGCAGGACATATGGATGCATTTAGCCCAGAATCCTTTGCAGATGCTTTGGGGTGTGTAGCTGCTGCTACACCCGTGCAAACAGCAAACTGCAGCCTTGTTTGCTGCATGAATATTGTTTGGGAATGAAAGCAATACACAGTGCCAAGCAGGCTGACGTTAAAAGTGTGTTTGATCTGAGTAATTTATGGCTTCCTTCTGTTAAATGTTATTAATAGAATTAGCCCCTGATCCCAGTGAGTTTGCGGTGTAGATGTTGGGTTTTTCTCGTCAGTATGTCTGAGGCTAAAAACATATTTTGCCTCTGACTTTATTAATCAGAGTTGTCTTTGTTACAATCCTCCACACAACTAATGGGCAGAATTTCAGCCCGTGTTGACAGAGCAATGCTGATGTGCACAGCTGCTGATTTGTCCACACCTATGGATCTATAAAGCTTAGAAATAGCTGTGTTTGTGAGCAAAACCAAGGCAGTTCCTGGTCCAAGCAGGTGATATGTACGTGTGTGGAAAGCAGGCATGCAGAAGGTGGTCTAGACTACCAGTCAAGGTCTGCTGTGACTGCAGAATAATAGTAAAGAGTCTTTTAGTGCACCAAGTAATGAGAAGCCATCATGCTAATTGCAGACCTGTTCATCAGCAGTTTTGAGATATCTACCATCCTGCCAACCATCCAAGATGCCCACCTTCCCCAAGTAGTAGGATCTTTCTGTTTACTTTCCTACAACTACTACTGTCCTCCCCCTTTCCTGACTGTTTCCTTGGCACCTGTGCTCCAGCCTTCTTCTCTTTGCCAAAGGCTGGGAGTGAAAGACTCAGTGGACCACTGAAGCTGAGTTGAGTTCATGGGCACAGCATGTCCAGGAGGTGTCTGACAGAAAGCACTGTGCCCCACTCACTAGTGCTATCATGTAGCTCTTCTGTCCTCAGTTTGCCCTGTAAATACCACTGATAGCATTTTTTACCCAAATTTTAGTCCCTTTGATATCAGTTGACTCCAAAATACTCCAAAGGCACACTTATAAATTAGGGCACAGTGTATAATATTTATTATAGGAAGAACAGCACCAAGTTGGGCTAGTTTATAAGGTGTAGCTTGAATGTTGATTTTGGAGACTCCCTCTTTGTGTGTAAATGCACACACACGCCCCATCGATTGCTCACGTGCTGCTTCTTGGTCCATACATGTAGATTTGTTGCCTGTTAAAATGTTGAGTAGGTGTATTTTTACATTCCTGTAGGGTCTGGTTCTCTACCTTTCTTGTGCTGTCTTTGGCATCCACATTAAGAAAAAGACGAAGAAAGGGGAAAAAAAAAACCCAACAAAACTGCTGGCAATTAGTGTATAAACCTATTTTTGAATCAAATTTATTTTTGTTTGATGAAAGAAGGAACGTATTCTGTGTTGTGCTTGATGAATAATATCATTGTGCTAGAATGCTTTGATTCTTCTTACTTTATAATAATGCGGGTTTCGTAGTCAGAAGACCCGAGTGTTTACATTATATACTTTTGGCAATAAATTTGGAAAAGAAGAGAAAAAATACACTAAACCCAGGAGTTCTGAAACCTACACTCCTTCTTAAATGTACCCTGTTAAAGACATTAAGTCCCTTGCAAACATCCATCTATCAGCAGTTGAGAGTTTGTAAAAGGCGTACTTTGTTCTGAACTCCCTGCCCTACTGATTATGCACAGTTCTTTTATTTTGTGAATAGGATGACGACCCCTTAGCCTGGTAATGATGACAGATTTATGTATTTTAACACCCAGGCGCTGCTGTATTTGTTAAGGGCTGCCAGACTCCAGCAGTGCTGCAACCGTCGTTTATTTTCATTGTCAGTTTGTGCTGCTTTTGAAGGTGTTCTGCAGCCACTGGAAGCTGTGCCGTTGCTACTCGCAGAGGTTGAGATGTCGGGATGTTAAGAGCATAAACCACCATCCTTGGACTATTTCCACTCATAAAATGTCAGTTTTATTCTGGTCGCGCTGATGGGTGGAACTTGCTCCTCATGCTGAAGCCAAGGAAAAGAGGAGAGAAATAAAACCCCTCTGAGCAGTAGAAGGAATCAGATAACATTAAATTTATCCCTTCACTTTCTACTCCCATGATGTATTTTGCAGCTCTCAAGTTAATGTTTTAAAGAGAACCTTCTGCAGTAAAAGTGAAGAACATAAACATACCTTGCAAGTTTAGCTGTTAAAGCACCGTATGGGTCAACACATCTGTCCTCTACGCAATGCATCTGTCTGTGATTTCTTTTGGGTTGTTTTAAACTACTGCAAGTGGCAGAACAATAGGGAGACAAACAGTAAGAACAATGCTGTTTAATAACAAGCTAAATTATTAACAGGCCTGTGCAGGAAATATTTCATGTAAATTAAAAGGAAGCAAATTATTTTATTTTCCATTGCATTGATCCAGTGCAACAAAGGCAGTTGATTTCTTTCTTCTTCTTTTCTTTCATCTTGCTACATATATGTGTGTTCCTGTGTGCAGATATAATTTTCTTACAGATATACTACAAAGGTTACAGGTTAAAAAATGCAGAATATGGATGTTTTTCTGATCTCTTCATCGCAACCAAGCCTAAAACTCAATCTGAGTTTATCACAGACTCCAAATTATGCATAGGACTGTTATTACTTTCTTTTTTTTTTTACTTCAATTCGTTGTTTCCCTGAAACATGTTGTCAAGTCAGTTGATCTATTGAGTTGAGCCAGTTTTCTGCTTGATTGTTAACAAAAGGCTTTGAAATATTTGAGATTGAATCCTCCATTGCGAAACTATTTTGATTTGGAAAAAGCTCCACCACGAAATTCTTCATTGAGTTTTCTTTGGTCCAATAGCAGATGTTTCTCTTCTTAAAGAGAAGCTATGTGAGTTGGCATGTTGGGTTTGTGTTGTTTTTTTTCAAGCTAGAATAAATCATGGTGAACTTTCTGCTGAAGTAAACAAGGATCTTCATCTCATCTTTGTGGAATGGGCAGCCAGCAGGAGAGAGAAGAGCTGGTGACAGTCCTCCTTGTTCACTGACAAGGAATTTGGGAAGGGAGTTGGATCCACTTCAGATGTGGGCTGTTATTCCCAAACCTGCCTGCTGCTCTCTCCAGAGCAATCCCAGGAATCTTGTGGAGGAGAGGGATGGCACCTCCCCAATCCCCAGCACAACCCAGTGTTTGTGCTCTGTTTGCAGTGTGTCCTGACAACTGCAAGCCCACTGCATCTTCCCCTGGTAGACCTTGCGTGTGCTTTGGCAGCAGAAACTCCAACCCAGGAGAAAGTTCTGGAAATTCAACATCAAAAGGGTTGTTTCAGCCAAGGTGTCTTGTGAGCTGCTTTGGTTTGAGTGTGGTTTTGTTAATCCCGTTCCTTTGAGGAGACTTGGAAGATTCAGCAGCATTCATTTGTGGGAAGTGAATAATATTGAGGGTGAACTTTGAGAAGCTGGTCTGTGCCTCTGGCCTGAAGTGCAAGCAAGGTGCTAGACGTGCTCCTGAGATGTGAGCCATCTCCTTCTCACATTAACAGATTGGTTGGCTTCATCTGTGGGGACTCCATCAACCCCTTTAGAATCATAGAATGGTTTGGGTTGGAAGGGACCTTCAAAAGTCATGTAGTCCAACCTCCCTGCAGTGAGCAGGGACATCTTTACTAGAGCAGGTTGCTCAGAGCCCCATCAAGCCTGACCTTGAATATCTCCAGGGATGGGGCCTCCACTACCTCTCTGGGCAACCTGTTCCAGTGATCCACCACCCTCATATTGAAGAACTTTTTCCTAATATCCAACCTAAATCTACACTTTTGTAGTTCAAAACCATTACCCCTCGTCCTATTGCTCCATGCTCGTGTGAACAGTTCTTCCTCAGCTTTCTTATAGGCACCTTTCAGGCACTGGAAGGCCGCTATCATGTCCCCCGGGAGCATTCTCTTCTCCAGGCTAAACAGCCCCAACTCTCTCAGCCTATCTTCATAGGAGAGGTGCTCCAGCCCTCTGATCATTTTTGTGTCCCTCCTCTGGACATGCTCCAACAAGTACACACATCCTTCTTGTGCTGAAGGCTCTAAAGCTGGACGCAGTATTCCAGGTGGGGTCTCACCAGAGCAGAGTAGAGGGGCAGAATCACCTCTCTTAATCTGCTGGCCACACTTCTTTTGATGCAGCCCAGGATGCAGTTGGCCTTCTGGGCTGCAGATGCACATTGGTGGCTCATGTCCAGCTTTTCATCCACTACTATCCCCAAGTCCTTTTCCTCAGGGCTTTCCTCTGAGATGGTTTTCAGAGCCTCTGTGGAGGTGTCTGAGAAGCTATAATCATGGCCATTGTAGAAGCATGTCTGTGTGACCTTCCAAAAAAAAGAGGTTGCTCTCTGGGTGCTCTGTCCTTGGGTAATTATGGAGAATTTTGTGATGGCCTCTTGAAACCTTGCCATGATAAACAGACAAAAGGGCAACAGCTTTCAGGGGCAGATCAGTGGAATTACATCAGAAAGGAATTTGGCCACCCGACGTCCTCAGTACTGTCAGTGCTCGTGTGTATCTCCGATCCCTTTGCCAGGAATGATTTGGATATGTTTTACCATTGTTCTGGGCAAAACCTGGGTCATGGTCATACGCAACTATAAATTAAACTGTTAAACCTTAAATACAGAAGTTATGCCTCATATGTGGTTATTGCTGTTTGTTTGCTTGACCCATGTTAGCTTTTGTTAGGAATTTTTGGCCCTTCTTGTGTTCAAAGTTCCACACAACAGGAGGACGGGCTGCACACTGGACTGCTCACAAGTGACATTTTTGCCACCCTTCAGCATCTGCAGTGAGGGAGGGAATATTGCAGATCCTGTGACAGCATCTCTGTTCCTCCAAGGCCATGTTGGTATGTCCTGATGGGGAAACTCTTAAAAAGTTTTACTAGATCCTTCCCATCTGGTATTTGGAGAAAGCACTCTCCCACTCTACTCTGCACTGGTGCAGCCTCACCTCGAGTACTGGGTGCAGTTTTGGGCACCACAGTATAAAAATGATCTAAAGCTACTGGAGAGTGTTCAGAGGAGCGACACAAAATTGGTGAAGGGCTTAGAGGGGAAGCTGTATGAGGAGAGGCTGAAGTCACTTGATTTGTTCAGCCTGGAGGAGAGGAAACTGAGAGGAGATCTCATCATGGTCTAGAACTTCCTCCCAAGGGGAAGAGGAGGGGCAGGCGCTGATCTCTTCTCTCTGGTGACCAATGACAGGACCAGGCGAAATGGCAGGAAGATGTGCCAGGGGAGGTTTAGGTTGGACATTGGGAAAAGGTTCTTCACCCAGAAGGTGGTGGAGCACTGGAACAGGCTCCCCAGGGAGGTGGTCATGGCAACAAACCTGACAATATTCAAGAAGCATTTGGCCAAGGCCCCCAGACACATGGTTGGAATCTTGGTATTGTCCTATCCTGGGGCAAGAGCTGGACTCAATGATCCCCGTGGGTCCCTTCCAATTCACAACATTCTATGATTCTTCTGTGTTTGGGGCCAAATCTATTCGTCTTAACTCAGGTGCTAAGGACCATGGAAATAGTTTCAGACATGAGGAATAAAAGCCAACAAGCTACCTGCATGTCATTGCTGTTATTTCTGCTGCAGCCTTTTTTTACAGTATTTTATTGCTTTTCTTATTGACAGGTACCTCCCTGGAGCCCCATACCACATTTTTTTGACACTTGGCACAAGGAGCCTGTTTGCTGTGGGGAAATAACCAGTTTGCTTATTCCCTTATGGAGTTCTGACCTGCCTTTTTGTATTTCAGATGTGGCATGATACCTGATGCCACCCCAGCTCTGCAGGATGCGCAGTGATAATGATTTAACTTTTTGGGATGGCGTTGCTTTTGTGCCTTGCTTAGATATGGTCCCATGGACTTGGAAGGTATTTTCAAGCCTGCACACTTCATCCTGCCTATTTTGGGGGATTTGTTGTTGTAATGCAGTGGGATTTCTTCTCCAGCCTCAAATGCTAAACCACTGCTAAGCTGGGATGATACAGCCAGTTCTTTGCTGATGACTTTGATCTCTGCTCAGAGTGGAAAGTAATGGGCGGATTTTTAGCCAGTGCTTTTCTCAAACCCCTCTTCAAATATGGCATGACTCAGGCATGAACATACTTTTCATGTTCTTAGTGAGGAAAGTAGTGGACCCCACTTAGAGATCTGTAATTTTAAAGGAGGATAGTAAACTGAACTTTACAGCACTTTGTCTCTGGGGCTGGCAAAGATGGAAGATAAAGAGGAGTTTTTTCAAAAGCAGTCAGCCGAGGCTGAGTCAACTCCTTTGAAGAATTCCCATGAATTTCCATGGGATGAGTATTGCCAATGCTGAAAGCTTTTGAAACCCTACCTAACCATCCAGTGACACCTTTTGAAAAATGTGTATACTAAGCACATATTCGTGGGAAAATGTAAGTAGGGTTCATATGTGTTGAATACTGAGGTGCTTTCTCAGAAGCAGGTGTTTTGAAAGGAAATTGAGAAAACGGGTTTCTAAAGCAGTTTTAATGAGCTCTAGTGTCTGCCCTAGTCAGTAGGGACATAGTACTAAAGTTGAAGCTGTTTTTTAACATAGTTTTATCTCCTGTAAGCAAGGCCTGACCAATAAGTTGGCTGTTGCAATAATCATTCTCTCTAACGCCAGTCCAGCACATTCAGCTGTTGTGTGAAGTCATGCTGAGCACAAAACAATTGCAAGGTTTGCTAGTGTCTAACTTGGAGTTCGTACGGTGCTTTGGGATTCAGAATAGGAAAGACATTTCTGTACCACCTCAGGGTATGAGCTGTAACTGCTGTAACAGTTAAATACAAATTAATAAGAACATGGAAGCAGTCCCAAGGTTACAGTAATTTTTTTTTTTCCTGCTTTAAGAAAACTTTGGTCTCAAATACCAGGAACACTGTTGCTGGTTGTAGTCCATTCATGAAGTTACCATTGGTCATAGTGGGAAATCAGTGGAGTTACTCGGAAGGGATGTATGTGTGAGGAGCAGGGTGCTCTGCCCAAGTTGCAGGGAGGCATCCTAATATCTGCCCTTGTTAGCTTTAGGACTGCTAAAATTCATCACCCTCACCTGAGGGGAATGGCTTGTCTTGCAGTTCTGCAGGGAGGAAATGAAGGAGAGAAAGAGCAAAAGGAGAAAAACATCAGGGGGAGATTTTTAAAAATCTTCCCTTCCTTTTGCATTGCAGACACGTTAAGTACTTAATATTTTAAGAGCATCTTCTTAGAAAAGCTGGCAAAGATGGGATTCAGTACGAGTCTGACAGATTGATTTACAAATCGGCCTTACGAACTCCTGCTGCTTAAACATACCAGAATGCAACAATTAAAGCCAACATCTGGAATTCATTGGTGGAGCAGATCCTAGATAAACATGAAATGAATGTCCATTTCCTTAGCATTGGATTTCCTCTGGCTACCACAGCTTAAGTAGTGTCATCCTATCAGATAGAACTGATGATGATAGCAGAGCAAATGTCAAAATCATGAGCCAGATCTATTTGTTCCATCTTTTAGCACTGAAACTGGGACTAAAGCTGGGCTGAAGAGACCCACTGTTTTTTTCCACTAGGCTGTGGGGATGGGATCCTCATGTAACTAACGTGGGCTAAGCTGGTCGTGTGGCTCCCTCTCTCTCCTATGATGATGGAATACTTCAGATTAGTTAGGTTAATCTCACTTGAGGAACTTTGTCTCAATAGAGTTTCTCCTCTCTCCATTTCCCCCCTAACCTGTCAAGGTTACTGCAGTCTCCCTCCATTCTCCAAATCCAGGGAGGGATTCTGTTTGTTCATTTGTTAGAAACAGAGAAAATTGGCTAATGAATTTGGGACTTAGTCTGAAATTATCTAAGTGGAAGCCAGTCACAACACGTACCCACCTGTCTTCCTTTGCAATGGATCTCTTCCCTGAGGCTTGGCTGAAGTGGAGAGTGGTCAGTGCTATCCACAGTCACAGTGGGTGAGATGGAAAGCCCTGGGGAATAGTTTTTCTAGGGCCAAGAAGAGCTTGCTTACCCTGACAAGGATCAGATTTCTCTGTGCAATCCAATGTGACTGTCATCACGAGGGAACTAAAAAGCACTTTTCACTTGTGCTCCTATTGGCCTATAGTCTCTGACCTCCTTGGTCATTGGAGGACCAAAAAATGTGACGGTTCCTGTTTGGTTTTGTTTGCACAACCATTTGTGTCCTCCGTCTGAAGCTGCTCAGTCCTGGACCACTGAAATGAAGGTGAGAGGTGTTTTTTCATGTGGACAGGCACTCTGGACCTAAACAACATGAGGAGGAAAATGTCCGTTTTATGGAAAACCATAACTGCTTTTACAGGTGTAGCCTTCCACTCAGGCATATGAAAACACATTGGCCCAAGTCTGTGCTCAGGACATCAGTCTTACTGCTGATCTCTAAGAAACTGGATGAGGTTTGGGGTCTTTAGGAGCTTTCTGAGAATCCAGGGAATATATTGAAGTGTCTGATTTCACCTGTCTGAGCCATGAGATTTTGCCCACAAGCAAATAGACATGGATTTTGCAGAAAGCTCTTTGAAGCAGTCACTTTATGCTTTGTACTGCACAGGAGCTCTATTGAAAGAAGTAAAGTCAGAGCTGGTGCAAGGGTCCTCTTTCCAACCTTGAGGTGATCTCCAAAATCTCTATTAGTGCCCCTCTGGGTCTTCAGGTCTCCTCTGCTGAGCAATCCTTCTGCATCTCCTGGCTTCTGCTCAAAGCACGGTCTCTCTCTCACTCTCACTCTTGGGACCCCAGTATTCATCTTCTTTCCACTTTCACCAATCTGATAATCAAAAAATCCTCCTTCCCACCTCTTGCCTAGTCATTCAGCTTTATAAAAGCATTAGCTCAGCACCTTGGTTTCTTTGGGGAAAATTGCCTGAATCTCTTCCTTTCCTCCCCTGCTTTCGCAGTCTGCTTCCCTTCACTTTGTGGAGAAGCTGAATCCATATGGATCTTCTTGGCTCAGAACATAGCTCCTGGGAGGCTTGGGAGGCATTTGGATTTCCAATCTCTCATCTCTGGTTCAGCAAGGAGCAACGCAGCCATGAGGGCTGAGCTTGACATACCTCAGAGCGTTCAGAGGCAGTAATATCGTGAGGGCCAGTGCATTTCAGAAACAGAGCACAGATAGGTTCCCCAAATCATCCTACCAAATCAGCAGGACTTACTGCACAGAGCAGGCGCCTTTTCTCCTCTGAACGCCCCCAGCCCGGCTTAGCTGGAGGGAGCCGGTGACCCCGCGCACAGCGCAGAGCGGGCTCGGCACAGCGATGCAGAGGAGCTGCGAGTGAGACCCATATGGCCCTTGTGCTTTGCATTCTGATAGTATAGAGTTGCCTGCTCGGGGTAGGCTCAAAGAGGGTCAAGTATTTTTCTTACTGGTTGGCCCTTTTTCTCTTGTGGCTCTACGAGCATTAATCTGCAAGTTGAAACCGTAGCATGAAGGAGATCCAAAGAGAGTAGAGATTCAGGTAAGTTTACAGTTATGTTATTTTGCTTTGCTAGTGGCTTCTATCTGGTGGGTTTTCCAAAGCAACCGATAAATATTTTTCTCTCTGTTACGGTGCTGACAGTAGCCTGAAGTCCCAGTTTCCTCCTACAGAAGATAGACCTAGGAGTCTATAAAATTTATACGGTATACTTTCTGATTTTTATTAGCCTAGTAAAAGAGATCATATTTTGTGTGCTTCTGTATCTCTGGAAGTTATGACTGGGGAATTATTCCACAGGGCAACAAGCTGTGGTTGAAAATACTGATTTATCTGAGCTGTGAAAGTGTAGACCAAGCAGATAATGAAAGTCCTTGAAATGCTTCAGACAAGCACAGCCATTTTAGAATATCCCACAAGGGGACTATGGGTTACGTTGTCATTTAGCTTTTAGTCGTTGCTAATTAGTTCCACCTAAATACTGATTTCCCCAGCCCATTCCTCATTTCTCAATTGTAACACCCCAAAGAGTGAATTTTTCTTTGGTCTCCCTGTGTTTGAAAACAGTTTCATGACAACTGGTCTGTTTGTGGATGTGCTGTGAATCGAAATACATTTAAAAATACAGTGATTTTTAATAATCATGTGCTTCCAGGCCCAACTATGAGTGGGAAGTGTAGGACACAGCAGAAAGCAAGTCCCAGACTTTATAGTCTAAACAGATGAAGTTGATCGAGGACTAATGGAGTAACAGAGGTACAAAAAGGTAAAGGGAATTTCTAAACCTTGTACAGAAAATCACTGGCATACATGGCCTCTGTATGCCCCCATTAGTTGTTTCTCTGCATTGTTTTTCTTATCTAGGCAGCTAAAAAAAGAACAAAGTATTGGCCAGTCAGGCATGTGTTGTTTAATAGCCTCTGTTTCTATTCAAATAGAAATTTGTACCAAGACTGGGTAAATAGTTCTACTTGGGACAGAGCAGGGTTGGAATGGTGCTACCGTTTAGGTACGTGTAACTTCTCCCTGCGAGATCAGCCAAGACTTTTACCTTGATAATAAGGAAAATGGCTTTCTTCCAATGAAAGAGTAAAAAAAAAATGGTAGCAATGCATAGTGAAGAAGGAATAAGAGTTTTTTCCATTGCTTGGCTTAGGCTGGAATATTTTTAGGTATACACATTTTGTCAAAATCATTTGTTTGCTAGTAAGAAAGCCTCCAGAATGACCTTATATCAATACATGTACAGACATGAGAGTGGAAGGGATCGGTACAGTATCATTTGGGTGGGATGTTAGGAGGGACAGTCACTCCTGGGGACTCACGCTCTTTCCTCCAGGAGACTGATGGCTGCTGCACAGCCTAGACACAACCTAGCATTTCCCTCCCTTGTTTTGTGCTTCTTACAGCCAAAGGGCAGCTGAGCATAGAGGTGAGGAGGCTCTGGGGCTATGTTACCCCTGAACAGTCCCAGAGGTGCTGTCAGAGGGAGATGCCACATCCTTCTGGCCTCCATCTTCCGTGTAAAAACCCACTAAATAGCTGGGTCTTTGCCACAAGCATAGGTGAGTCCCCCTTACCACCACGTAGAAGAAATGACCAAACTCTTTGGCCTTTTGTTCAGTGAAGGGCAGTGGAAGGTAGATCTGAGGTGACTCTGTTGCTTTCTGCATCATTTTTTGACCTAAAAATAACACTGTGGCCCCTGTGGTTGCCATTAAGGTTATTTAGTGCTTCAGCCTTTTTTTTTTCCCCTTCCCTTTCCAGAACACTAGCGCTGCTGAGCAGAAGAACTGCCCCATTGTGCAAGCCCAAAGGAAACACTGCATAGAAAATGCGAGGAATTTTTAGGCCATGATATGTTTGGACTAGGAAGCAGGGGACTTGGAGGAATGTGGAGTACGGTTCCAAAAATATTCCTTGCAATAGCGCTCTTGGTCAGTAACAGTTATTTTTGTTGGCCTGCCAGCCCCCTCGAGCAGAGGTGATGTCATTCCCGGAATGGCAGAGGTGGAAATACAGAGAGTGCCCTGTGGTTTCGCAGGGCTGAGAGCAGACAGCTGAACTGAATGCCTTCTCCTGACTCAAATGCTCTTTCTGTTGTAAAAAAAAATAAAATAAAATAAAATAAAATAAAAAAATAAAATAAAATAAAAAAAAAATAGCATATTGTGGGGGATGGTGAGGTTGGCTTTAAAATAATTAACAACACTGTAGAAAAATTTTCTATAGTCATAGTTTCTTCCTCCCATGTGAGCTCCCTTCCTGCTAGCTCTTCTGCTTTTCTCCTTATAGCGATGTCCATGTTTGGGGGGTGCTATTTGTGTTGTGTTTATAATGTTATATTCTTTAGTTATTAAAACTGATCAACTCATAACATGTAGTGCTCTCAAGGTCCTGAGCACCTCTGGCTGAGACATGGGCACGTGAATGTCTTCACAGTGATCAAAATGAAGACCAAAAACCATCACTTTTTCTGTAATAAAGAGGATGGAGTGGTAAAGTATTGGGACCCTTTTCCATGTTGGTGACTGTCAATGTTCATTGTGATCTTGGTGATGCTGATTTCACTTTTAAGTGCACATGACAGAACAAGAAAGAGAGGAACTGTGATTTTTTTTTTTAAAGTTTATCATCTAGGCTGATAAGATGGTAAAAGCTGTGTGAATTCATGTGTAGTATGAACCCAGCAAGACTGTAACTTCTTTTCAGTCCTCCTTACCCTTAATTATATTCAGCATGTGTAGCTAAGCCAAATTTCTGCTTTACCCCAGAAACAGGGAGCCACAGTGTACTAGACATGAGGCAAGGCATTAAGAAACCTGGATTTTATTCCTGGTTTTGACATTTAGCTACTGGGTGCCACTGGGTATTGTTTTCCTACCTGGGTCTTACATATGCCACTTGAGTACTCCCAGAGAGACAGCGTTCATCCTTGTGGAGCTCTAATTTTTGTTATGGCATCTGGATTTAATTGCATGGCAAGTAGTAGCCACAGCAATGACATTTGTTCCTTCACCAGCACTTGTGAAAGTTGTGTCCTTTGATGTGACATTAAAGGCAACAGATTTGAGCTATTTTGGATCATGGGAATGGTCCAAAACTCTCCTGTCCAGATCTTTCTTTCATGGTGTTTCATGGGGGAAGGAAGAATATGTAAAAAACCACAGCACTGCCTTTCCCAGTGTTCCTCAGCCAGGGGATGCAAAGGAAAGAAAACTGTATAAAAACAACCCAAAAGCATATGAATGCAAGGGTTTCCTAACCTTGAAACTTAACTTCTGGGTTGATAAAATCCATGCAACGCTGACAGTTATACAGTGGCAGGAAATTGTTAAAGGTGTCAGGTTTTCCATTTTAATTCTGGGAACCCTCTGGCAGTAGATTTCCTTGAAAATGCTGTTGAAAAGGTCCCACTTTCTAAATTGGAAAGATTTACAATTTACCTCTTCTGTTAACCTCTTGTTCCTCAAAAGGTTAAGTAAAGGGAAATTCCTCTTTTTAACAGTGGTAGCTATTTGACAGGGTTTCCTTAGCACTGGGTAACACTGGGTTTCTGAGCAAATGCGCCAATGTAATGGTAAAAGAAACACTTGCAAGTTGTCTACAGAGGTCTTAGAAAAATGCTTATGTCACATAACTCTTATAGCCTATGTAATTTTCACTATCACTTAATATACCCTATTAAAACTTACCACTTGCAGAAGTGTCTTACCTCTTCAAGGTGTTATACAATTTTGAGCGAATTAATCCTCAAATAGCTCAGGGGGGAATCAAGTAAGTGTATTTTTGATGGCAAGGTGAGCTTGGGATATCAGCACAGCCAGTTTTTGCAGAAGAAATCTACTTCATTTGAGGGTAAGCATGTACATTTGGAATTGCTGTTGAGATCTGAATTCCTTTAGTATAACTGTAAAACAGAGTGAGATCTGTTAGATTTGGAGTAGGTATGTTCAGTACATGATCAGTACATCTTTCCTCAAGCTTTGCCGGAGAAGAGATTGAGCTTTTCTAATGTGAGGTAGAGGGAATGGAAGCCACGACTTTAGGTGCAGGATGGTTACCGAATGTCACACTTGGAGTGTGGGAGAAGAAAGGATGCTGTGATGTGCTTCGGAGGCGTTATCCCAGGCTGTTAGGGGATGAAGACTGGGGCAGTGCTGAGATATGTAGGAGCATTGGGTCAAGGAGATGGGAGCTAATTTTGATTAAAACTTGAGCCTCTATGGGAAGAACTGCGAAAGTGATGTCTCTCTAGAAAGAAAAAGTCTGTGGAACTCTTGGAGGGTCTGGAAAGGGATCAGATGATCTCAAGGGACAGTTCTCCTAGGGCTAATCCACGTCTCCAGAGTTCTGTCCATAACAGCAAAATAGCTAGCTGCTTTTTCTCTGTGTGGATCATAATATGGTTGTGGTAGGTTTAAAAAATTAGTTGTATCTGGGGTTTCATCGGGACTTCTTGGTGTAATGGATTATCTGCTGACTGTGGAGCAGACATGGAAGGCTCTAGACAGACTATGGGCTGGGGAATATGTCAGGATTAATAGGCCAGCCTGTCCCTTGATTAGCTCTACCCTGGCAGCTGCCTAGTAGCCAGCTTCCAGTATAAATAATCTTATAACTCTGGGGTTGATATTTCCAAAGCTTAAAATATGAAGGCCATACTGTGCTCTTTCTCAACACTATGTCCTTAATAGGTTTCCAGTAAGAGCTGTAAAAATTGTCCCTGCAATCGGTCTGCTTTGTGACTTGAAAACATCTGTGCATCATTGCATGGCTTACTGTCCTGGGCAGGACTGAATGAAGCTCATTGCCTAATTGGAGAAGACAGGTCTTTGATGTTCCCCAGATTAAAGACATCTAATGGTCTCTCTAATTAGTCACTGAAATAGATTTGTAGTTCTGAAGCAAATTGTATCAGAAACATTAATGTCCATGGCTAATTATTTTTGTTTATATTCTTCAGATAGTTGGATAAACTGCAATTAGGTGACTGGGTGTATTGGTCTGTTGGGACACATACTGAAGGAGACAAACAAGACAAAGGAAGCTGTAGTACATTGTACTGCATTGGGAAAACCAGATAGAGAGGACAGTTTGTAGAAGGTGATGGTCAAAATGTCCCAAGTGCTTTGTTTTAAGGAAATCAATAGGGCAGGTTATGGGCACTTATGCTGAAACCTAAAGCATCAGGTTTTTATTGATGCATACTCCTGTGGTACCCATAGGTTAGTTCCCAAAAGCCATCAAAATTGAAGCAAGGTTATACACAGGCAGTTTTATGCAGCTGGCTGGAGCATCAAGGGAACATAAGTGACCTTTGGACCTAAGGGGTCCTTGCTCTAGTGACAGAGATGGTGAAATGGGGAATGGGGACCGCCAACAATTTCCTGGAGGAGGTAGTCCCATTTGTCTCCTAGAGCATTGCTACGCTATTGATGCAAGTTATTGAAACAGGGTGTTCCCATAGTCACTTCCTCACATTGGCATTGAAACACCCTCCCCCAGTGAAATTCCTGCCTTAACTTCAGTCACTAGCAGAATCCCAGTTTTCAGCCAGCTGTTTCCCCATGGATTGCTCTGCAGGGCAGGTCATTTGCTATCAGGACCCTCTAAAGAATATTTCTCTATGTGGATTGCACCGTGTAGCAAAGCCAGCAGTGAACACTGGATTCATTTTCTGTGTTATTGTTAGAATGAGCTCTTTATAACCATTCAATTTTCTTTTAAATAAATCCCATTTGGAAAAACAAATCCTACCCATAAAAGCAGCTTTCTGTGCTGGGTTAGTTTTGAGCATACTGTACACAGCTGTATATTTGGGCTTATGTCCCCAGGCTAAACTCTCATTCCTGTGTGTAACCAGTGTATTCATGCCAGAGCAATGGCAAAGCTGTTTCTTGGGACTCTTGGGGTTTCATTTGGTCTAATGTCATTAGGGTAAATGGAAGAGAATAAGGTGGGAAGGTGAATAAGCTAAGTGGTTTGTTCCAGGGACAATTGTGTGAAAGATTAGAAAGGGTCCAAGTTCAAGCCTATAAAGTCTAAGATGGTAGAGGTCCCTGTGTCAGCTTTTCCCCATTGCATCCTGGGCATCACATGCATCCTGCCAGTCTGGCTCCCAGGTTTGGGCCCATTTGTCCTCACCTTGTCTTCTTCCTCCATGCTGTCCCAAGACCCTTGTGCACCATGGAGATAAAGCTTCTCCTTTATATAGAGACATATAACCAGAGTGGCCTCCCTTCAGAGCAAAAGTGGGACTTTTCTGCACCCACGACTTTTCTGTGCCCACAAAGGATGCTGGGACCTCCATGCTGTCCCAAGACCCTTGTGCACCACGGAGATAAAGCTTCACCTGTGACCCTATGCAGAAGTAGGAGAGACATCTAACCAGGGTGGCCTCCCTCCAGAGCAAAGTGTGACTTTTCTGCACCCACAACTTTTCTGTGCCCAAGGATTCTGGGGGGGGGCTGAGTCTGTTGAGGAATAGATGCAGCTTTGTGGCACCCAGAAACTTCCTGACAGCATCATCTATTATTTTGATCCCAAATAAAAGAATATTCATATTTCCATGGAGGACAGTCCTACAACATGGCAACAGAGATCTCAGATCCCTTGCCCTTGGGGACCTTAGCTGTGTTCAAAAAATTGCGGATGCTATGGGAGAAAACACAAGAGGACTATAATTTCTGCCAAATTAAGAAAAAACGTTTGCTGTTTGAGTTCACTCATAGCAAACCTCAGTTTCTGGAAGTTCTCAAAGGGTCAATAGCAGATAAGTGGCTTAGATCACCTTCTGCTTACTAAAAATAATTTAACTGTACTTCACTGGATGCTTGTTCACATAGCACGTAGCCTAGGTCTATGTTGAAAGGCAGTGGAAAGATAGAGGGTCATTCCTCCTTTGCATAGCATGCCAGGAAGAAAATGGAGCTCACTATCCAACTCACCCTGGATCTTCACACCTTCTATGTTTAATAGATTGACATCAAGGATGCTCTCACTAAGCTCTGACCTCTAGTAGCGATGGCAACAGAGCAATCCCAGTCAGGATGCCCTATGGGTCTCCTAATTGCCAAGTCAATGCTCTTACCACTTGACCAGCTCAGTCCTCCAGCCCTTCCTGAACACACCAGCGGGCAAGGGAGGAGCAAGTAAGTTGTGTGGGTGACGTCTGACTGCATGAGTCACTGAGAGCCCTGTGATACTGGTCCATTACCCTTAAATTCCACTCCAAGTGGCATGGTGAAGAACGTAGATACTGAGGTGTGCTGCACCTCTCCATTTCCCCAAGCCTTCCACTTCACAGTTTCATGCTTTCTGCAAATGTGCAGTTTATGGTTTAAGCTTCACTGCTTCATGTAGGCTGTCTCTTTAAATTCCTCTTCTTTCCTTTTTTTTTCCCTGCAAGAAGATGAGAAGAAGCAATTGTCCCACAATTGTTGCCAATTCTTTGCTGGCTGACACTGAAATATAGAGAAAAGTCAGCAAAATGTAGAATCTGTGCAGAGGGGGAGAGATCTCAACAGAAACCATGGGAATTGGAGTTCATTTGAAACAAAAGAGCTATTATTCATCGTGGGCTTCGTCTTAGCAGTTCCAGTGAGTAAGGCACTGTGGACCTCCACTGCTGGGACACAGAGTGGGAAATTTCAGCTACAGCAGAAGAGTCATCTGAAGATATAATTGTGAAGGAGTGTGAGGCACCCTCTTCCTTTCCATCCTCATTACATCTGGAATTATTTCACACTCTTATTTAGTAGTGCTGTAGCAATAATACTTTGCAGTTCTTTAAGAAGGTTTCAAATAAGACCCCAGAATGTCGTTAGTCGAGAGTCACACTTAAATTACATAAGACTATTTTAAAGTATTTTTTCTTTCGATTTCAGTCTGTAATTCTTGAGATGGAGTAGCTTATTTCTGCTTCTGCCTATGCTGGATGTGAGAGATTTCAGAGACCTGTTTCTGGATATTGTCTTTGCAGATAGCTTGGGGCTTTTTTTTCAATGAGCTTTAAGGAGTGGAAGGAAGCCTGGTTTAACGTTTTAGCCAGGGCACAGGATGAAATGTTTTAAAGCAGTTTTTGCTTGCAAAAGGCCTATGTGCCACTGTTGAAGAGGTGGGGTAGGATTTTTGGACACTGCAAAGAAACTATATTGTTCTGTCTAATACAGAGTAAATTCCTAGCGGGACTTCATAGTCCTCAGCACACAAAGTTGGCCAAAAACTCCTGTTCCTGCATTGCTTTTGACCTCTGGTTCATCCTTCCTTGTGTAAAACAATGCAACAGTAAAGGGAGAAAAGTTCTTCAGTTCCTGTGGATCTTCACAGCTTGCAAAAGGTTCAGCATTTGCGTAGCTTCTGCTAAAACAATTTCCTTTGTAAAAATAATTTAACTGAAATTGAAAAAATGGTCCCTTTATTTCAAGGGACCGACCTCAGGGAAAAGCAGCTGAGCTTAAGTTTTCATTATTATTATTATCCTATTTTAGGAATTAAATGAAATGTGGGTTCTGGTAGTCTGAAAGACAGGGAGAGAGAGGTGATTTTCAGACTCATGTCTTCAGTATAGCTGGAGAGCCATGGCTCAATCTTGCATTCAGGTTGGACGCTCGGCAGCGTTTCTTCAGCAATTCATGTCACACTAGCAACACATTGCTTTTCCTCAAGTAGATGTTTTACTAGCTGTGTTCATGTCCTTGGGGAAAAATAACAAGTGCACATGATTGGGAAGGTGATTTGATATGACTGAAAAGGAAAATAGCTCATGTTTTTAAACTGAGGTAAATATTTAGTGCTTGTGTCAGTTGTGCATACAGCATTTGATTTCCTTAGTGCATTAATTCTCCTCCCTCCCTCTCCACCTACCTCCCTCTGTCACATACATTTTTGTATAGCATGGAAGTACTTGTTAGAGGTTTATAAACTGGAGTCTTTTCAGACCTTTAATTTGAAGTGTGGTGGTATGATGGCCAGAAGTGCAATGCTAAAAATCAGGATGCTGCTTTCTCAGTCCCTTGGGCTTCAGTCTAGCCTAAATTGTCCATTTGCTTGGGAATATGCCAAAGCTGAATTTGATTCTCCAATTTTGAAATCTACTTTCTTTCTGAGGGAAAATCTTACATGTATTTTTCAGGATCCTAAATTAACACCACAGGAGAACAGGGCTTACGGCATTATCTTCTCCATGTCCTTTCATACCTCTCCTGTGCTGGCCAGTAGCAGAGGAAACACCAGCTGATAAATGCATCCACTGGAGGAAGGTGAAGGGGTGGGTGTTATGATAGACCCTTGGTCAAGGATGGAGGAAAGATTATCAGCCAGGCTAGAAGATGTGGTTGGTGCATCAAAGTCACCCAAGGTACCATATTCAGGAGGGCAGAGCAGCAGCTGTCAACAGAGACCCCAGCAGCATCTCAGAGTGGTTTAAGGCAGAAACTGTAAAAGAGGTTAGGAATCCAGAGCTGCTGTCTGCTCCCATCCTGCTGTCCTGGAAACCCACCTGCCAGATTCTGGGAGTCTACTGCCCATTCCCAGCTATGACCTCTGCCTGTCCTACCCCAGAATCAGTCTTTTCTTTTTTGAACACTGTCATTGCCTTCCTGATTTACACCATTCAATTGCAAGAAACATGGTTTTTTATTATTATTGTTTTGTCAGCCCTCAGCCTATTTTTTTTTTTCTCAAGCAACTTTAAATACATTGGAGTTAACTTCTTACTTAAATGACAGTGCTAAGCATGCAAGGCCATGTCCTTTTTTTTTTTTTTTTTTTTTTTTTGTCTCAAGCAGCTTTAAATACATTAATTTCTTACTTATATGACAATGCTAAGCATGCAAATAGAAAGCAAGGCCGTGCTGTGCTGGGCATTTTTCTGACATGTAGTAAGAAATATACCTCACCCCTGTGATCTTACAGGCTAAGTCAACTACCCAGACAAATTATGAGTGACAGCCCTTGTCCCATTTTACTGAGTGAGGGAACTTGCCTGAAGTCCCAAAGGAAGTTTGTACAGGAACTGGAAACTGAGCCCTGTGTTACAAGTCCCAGTGCCATAATCAGAAGTCTGTCCTTCTTTTCCAAAACTTATTAATAGATGTTATTTCTCTGCCAGGGAGGTTTTTTTTCTAATTTCCTGATATATAACCTAAATATTTTCTTTCTGAATTTCTTTCTGCTAGTTTGAGGTACACACACTGCAAAGAATTCGATATTCCCTTTTGATTTGGCTTTGGCTTTCTACTATTGACAACACACATACATGACAGAGAACAGTGAGTGTTGGGTTTGCTCCTGCACACAGATATAAGATTTGTTGGTGCATCAGGAAACTTCTCTAACACATATGGAAAGTATTGTGTGTTAAAATTTGCCAGTCAGGAAGGCTTCTAAAGTATATAAAAACAAGCCATAATATCTCAGTGTGAAGAGAAGACACAAGACAGAGTGCTTCCACGCACACATACCTGGCCCAGATGTGGAGGATATAGTCTTTTAACAATTTAGAGGGTTCTGCTGCTTAACCTAAACCCTACTAGGGTGGATATTTTCCACTTTAATTTGTGTTTTGGTTTGGTGGTTTTTTGTTCAAATTTATTTTACGTGCATGAGGATTCCCATATTTTAGTTGTTAAATTAACAACTTGTAATTGAGTTGTTAGTTAAGTGTTACAATTACAGCATTTATAGCTTTATTGCAATAAAGTATAACTTCTGTTGCCTAAGAATGTGCTTTTTTGAGGTGTCTTTGAGCTCAGAATCTGTGAAATTATCAGTACTATCCCTGGTAACCATATTATCACCCTACTATCACTGAGTTAATTTCCTCAGATAGGGTCTTACATGCTGGCCTTAGGAACCCACCTAGTACAATCTTCTGTCTGTAACACTCACAATAATAGATGCCCAAGAAAAAGTAAAAAAAATAAAAATCCCACAAAGGAAGCCTATTATGTATTCCCTGACGTAAGTGCCCAGACTCCAATTGTTTGCTCCTTGGGAATTCCCTGAAACAGAAATGATGTCTCTGTACAGCATGCAAAGCACTGACCCCCAATGCTGGCTCATTATCAATAACATCAAAGAAATATTTTTGTAATTAAAAATTGAGTAGATGGCCCTGGTTAACATACGGGAGACTTGTCTTGATTTTGTGTTGTGGAACACACTTGCTGTGAGAGCAGCAGTGGACATCACTCTCCTATCAAGAGTGGGCTGCAGCGGCTGAGTAGTCCTTTCCGTAACTGGAAGCAGCGTAAGGGCTGCTGCTGAAAGGTCACCATCCCTTGCACCTCTTGGTGCCTTGTGGGAGAAGTTACTCCTTCACCTCCTATGGACAACAAACCCGTAAGGCTTCATCCCAACTCAGTTTTTTTCTTGTGCTGGGAGTTTCCTGGGCCTGATCCTTCGTGCTGGGAACAGACAAATTAAATGCATTACTGAAATGCCATTATTTGCCTCTACATTAGCCACAGGTTGCCATCTACTACTTTAAAGATCCACAAGGTCATCTTTTTGTTTTCCTTCACAGTTGTCACAAATCCTTCCAGATTTGCCTTGGGAATGGCATCCATGGGTTTGCAATGGCAGGGAGAGGTGTACTGTGTGGGGAATACTGTAAATGACACACAAACTGATGGGGGGGGTGCTGTATGGTGGTCTTTCTTTCATCTTTATTTTTTTCTGAATAACACACAGTCATTATTCAGATTTGCTGCTTTCTGGAAGAGGCTGCTGCTCGTGATGGTGTCTAGAACAATAGTAATTCTGAGAGGACGCCCTGTATTTTCTTTCTGAAAATTTTCTGGAGCCTGGTGGAGCCAGGATTTTCTGTGAGAAGATAGTTTCTGTGCTAAAAACCATTCACATTTCTATAAGAAGAACAGCAAGGGAAATACCTCCATAGAAAATGTCACCTTGGGCAGAGTATAACATGGCTGTAAGGCCCTTTTGACCAAACTCAACTCGAAGCAGAGGCAGAAAAGCTGAGTTCTGTGAGGGCCCAGTCTAGGAAGATGTCTCCTAGGAGGGCTGTGCCCTGCACTCACTATGAAGTTTTTCAGTGTTGCAGCAAGAAGGAGATCATGTCTGAAAGCATGGAAAATGTTTTTCTGTCCTTATTGCTACACTCCCACGGCTTGCACAACTTATAATGCTCATTTGTCCCCTGCACAGTGTCTTGTGTGATGCTTTATCGAGTAGGACTCAAATACAATATATGTAAATAGCGTTTTATATTCACTTTGGGTAAGTGTAAATGACTGCACAATCTTCAAGAAAGTAAGGAAAGAAGGCCATTTCCTTTGATTAGAACATATTATACCATAATTCAGACTGAAGGGAGTTTTTTAGGTAGGCAATATACAGTAATTATGTAAATTGGAATTTTGGCTAGAGCAAACATCTCTGTTTTTGTGAAAAATGCAGTAAGATGTTTAATGATGATGAATGATGAGCACGTTGGTTTTATGTTTTGCCCAAAAGAGGGATGAATCATAGATGGAAGAGCTGGAAAAGTCTTACAGAAAGACATCATATAATCCATCTCCCCAGAAGACAGGATCACATTAATGTTTGATGGTTAGATGCTTGAAGAGCACTTCAGTAAGAGTAACTTAGCTGTTCTGTTCACATACTTCTTTCCTCA
>NW_010310218.1:25520-38658 GCF_000700745.2 Antrostomus carolinensis | reverse complement strand
AACTTATCCTAAGCCCTTCTCGTGACAGATGCTGAGCAGTGCTCACACCACATAAGCCAGATTCTGCCCAGAAGTTTTTGGTAACTGCCAACCAATGAAGAATTTCATAGTTTGAGCATTTTGCAAAGATAATAAATACTGGATCAGTCATTTGCACAGTGCCAGGAAAATACTACGTTGGTTTTTACTAGGCACAAAGCTGGCATTTTCTCTGCAAGCTTTTTATGATGGTTTAATTTAAGTTTAAGAGGTAGCCCAGTCACCTTTCTCCTTTAAAAAAATGTATGTACATAGCCAGAGGTTAAGCAAATGAGTATAAAATGACATCCTTTTCTAGGTAGGACAAAGTAGCCTGATTTAAAGGAAAATTTTTTGACAAGATCTCCTAAATATAGCCTTGAAGCTAGCCCCTCTGGAAAGTGATGGGAGCTCAGGCTTTTAAAGTTTTGCCTGAAAGTAGTTGTCTACAGAAGGCACCCCTAGGATTTTAAGAAATATTTAGAAAGTAATCAACCCACCATCATCCTTTATTTTCAGATTTTCTGTAACTGTTTCCTTTTATGCCATTTGGATTAAGGACACTTAAATTGCATCAGACTTGGGGCTGTGTTGACAATTTGCCAGACTCTTGAGAGGCACATGTAATTTTCAAAACATGGAGAAAATTGCAGCTGGTGCTTATTTGGAACATGGCAGGTTGCATCACTTGACCGTGCAAAGGCGTTACTATGCCCACAGAGGGACACATATTTTGACAGAGCTGTGGTTATGCCAGCCTGTCCTGGGTGTCCTAAAAACCCCCTTCCTGTGTCCTGTTTTTGTAAGTGGGGATTTCTGAGTAATTTCTGAGCAGGAGACGTTGCATCATGGGATGGTGTTAGGAAAGTTGTCTGAACAGCTGCAGCTGGTGGACTTCATCCCTGGTGGAGTGGGGAGCACCATATGCTGGATGCTCATCCAGACCTCTATCACCTCTCATTGATGGTCATCAAAAATACCTGCAGCATCTCAGTGCCTCAGAGTACATGGAATGGAAAGCAGCAGAAAATTTGGCAACCAAATATTACAGCCAACTCTTTTAAAAAAAAGTAAAGATAGTTAAGTCATTTGCAGGTAGAGAGATAAGCTTGTCCTTGACTTCCCAGAGGACCTGAGCCAAGACACAGTTAAACATATTAACAAGTCACTAACTTGGGTTTCTGTGAAATATTTGAGATCACTTAATGTGTTTTTAAAAGTGATAATCATTTCTCAGAAGGACAAATCATGCTGAAAGTTGTGCTAACAAATATGTTTGCCAACACGATGCTTTTCTCCTGTGCAGATAAGACTGAAGTGTATTGTTCCAGGTAGATGGAGGAGGGAACCGCACATGTCCCTCTACTGATAGCAACACCATGGGCTGCGTTGCTTATCACTCATGTGTCTAGGCAGGTGCCAGGAAGGATGACTGATACCATTGCATCTTACATTTACTTACCTAACAAAAAAATAATAATAATGACTCAAAACCAGACATAAGGCTTGTTTGCATATCCATGTCACCTTGGGCTTTGTGCTCCTGGTCTGTGTGTCTTACAGCCTGAATGGAGTCTCTGAGCAATAGCTACAGAATAAATAATAACTAACAAAAATGGCAGTCATTGCAACAACTATGTTGTTAAAATTCACAGGTTATCCAAAAGTTAGGAGAGAATAAGGGAAATAGTTCCTGCCATAGAATAATTCATATTATCCTGTTTTCTAGCCCAGTCCAGTAGACCATACCAACAAAATGGAGGCCTTTTGTCTTATTTCTGAGACAGCACAGTGGTGTCAGTGTCTGTCTTCCGTGTCTTTCTCATATGGCAAGGACCTTTCCTTCACAGGCTAGGAGCCAGAAATTTTTTCTTTAGGGCTTTTGGCTGGGATCTTTCAAGATTTTTTTTTTTTTTTTTTGCAGCCAGGGATATTGCTAGCACAGGGGCTTACCTCAGGCAATTAACCCTCTTCTTCATAAGAGCCTGAAAAGTGAGTCAGTAGTTGTGTCCTCACTGTTGTGCTTGATTTAGTTGCTTGAAAACTGGAAAATGTGTTAAATAATAAACACTTTTGTGTTTCAATGTAGTATTAGGCAATGGGTCATGCCATGTGATAGGCAGGTGGTCAGTATAGATCTTTCTGTGGTCTCTTTTGATCTTCAGCTACTACATCTAAATGTACAGGTTATGTAGGAAAGGCCAATCTCATCCCACAGACTTTGCTGTGGTTGCCTCAAGAGAGAAGTCATTCAGCTTCGGTGAGTGAGGATTTGTATGATTGTACAGCAGCAAAGTTAGGCCGTGGCTGTGTGCTGCAAAATGCAGTACCTGCCTTTGCAATTTGTAAAGAAACTTGTTCAGGGGCAATATTTGTAGTTTAAAAGGGCTTAAGACAACTTGGAGATCCCACTGGAAGCTACAGAAGTGGGAGGCTGACTGTCCACAAGGTTAATATTCTGTTCTTTGCTGGAACAGCCACCTAATAAAAGTGATATCAGCCAAGGCTGCGTCTGGGAAGCCAAATGAATGTTGTTTTTACCTGAGGATACCTTTCTTTGTGTGAATCTCTGCTGGGACTTTCTTGCAGAGAAAATAAAGCCTGGGATCAGCTGCTCAGCTGGAATAAAATGACCACTAGCAATAGCAGGATTTTGTCTGTATGATAATGTTCTCTGTGTGTTTGAGCAAGGAAGGATCTGGCAATAAAGCTGTGCAAGTATAATGTTTCTAGTGTAGATGAGGCATCAGTAAAGAGGCTGTGCTGCAGTCAGGCTGGATTATATTTGCTAAGTGACTGGAGCATGGCAGGGAGATCCCACTTCCCTTTAGAAGCCTATCCCTGTGTACAGGACTGTCCTGTCTTGCAAATACTTTTCAGATGTCTTTCAAACATGGACTGTTTTTAAAAGGAAGAAAGGTCAAGCGTTTCTAGTACTGTATCCACCCTTGCTATGTGGATCTCAGTGTGAAATTTGATTTTACTGAGTTGACGTCCCACACCTGGACGTTAATTCTCCTTTCTTAGTGTTTCACCATTCATTTTGTCCTGGACTTTCCCCTTCAGTCCTTTAAGTTTACCATTTACTGATCAACAAACAGATGAACAAAAGAGTCCCAAGGCCTTATTATCAGTTTGCACTCACTTTTAGTTAAATGGTCTCATCAGACACTCCTGGAGTCTTAGTGAGGCAGAGGAAATCAGTAAAGTGCTAATGCACTTTGCAGTAATTACAGGCGATGGGAATATCTCTGAAATCTTCTGAACTGTATAGGAAACAGAAATGTTGTAGTGTAAAGGAGCTGGTTCATACATAACTCTGTTGGGGAAAAAGAAGTTGCCTTCAGTTTAACGATAAATGAAGAAGATTTGTGAAAGGTTGTTAAACTATGTACTGTGGTTCAGTCCAGAAACATGCCCTGTCTTGTTGCCCTGTCTTGTTTGCTAAGTGGGTTTTTTGGTGGGGTTTTTTTTGCCTTTTCCCTTTTAAGAAGAATCCCACTGTGTGCTGGGACTAAGTCTGGTTTCACCAACCTTTTAGGAATACACAATGCGTAGTTCAGCCTCTTTGGTACGGCACATATGAACATACGGGATTAATGCACTGGCTCCCTTCCATGCCACTAGGCTTTTTGCAGGATAAACTGAAGCATAGGCTAAGATCTTGTTGATGGCATGAAGAGGGCTCCTTGCTATTCAGCACAACTTCTCAGAAGGCAGATTAGCCAACCAGCATCTGAACATGTTTTCAGCAGAGGGAGAATGCACCAAGGGGACTGTAAACATTCACATTTGTTCCTCTTCAAAGAGTTGGTTCTACTCTCATTACTTCCCCTCCCTCCTGCACCCGGCTCCAGCTCTACCCTATTTAGAATCATGATTTACTGGGCTTCCTTGAACTCTGACCTATGTCAATAGGACCATGATGTAAACATCTTCCTGTGGCTACAAAGCTGTGACCTGTAGAAGCAGGTGGGGGATGAGAATGGGGTTGGGGTGAGAGTCGTGTCATGTGTGCAACCCTATTTTTGGCCCAGGGCCTTATTATGAAGACTACAGTTCTTTGCTTTCCAGAGCAGCAAGAGCCAAAGCCTGTAGAAGTCAAGAGGAGCCTTTCTGTTGACTTGAATGATCTTTGGATCAGGCCATATGTTTGTTGTGCAAACTGGAAGATAGCCCTCATAAAATCCACCAAGTGAAAGAGAAAGATTTCCCTTTAGGCACATGGAGGTCCTGCTCTGTGGGTGATCTTTCTTTGTGAATGAAAGCAGATACGCATTTCCTCGTGTAAGACGTGCTGCACAACAAAAGAGAAGCTGGCATGGTGAGAGCCAGGCAGGAAAGTATCTGGCTCCAGACACGTAGGCATAGCTCAGCGCCTAGCCCAGGAGAGCAAGAGTTTTTGTATTTTGTTCTCATTGGTGAGGCTACCAGTATCAAACTTCAGTCCATCTGGGAGGGTGCAACACAATTCTCTGGGGAGCAGGAGTGGAAGGCAAGTGGGTGCAGAGAAATACTTCTTTTGTGCAACTCCTGAAGGTTATTTGGAAAGAGTCAAGTGTCAATCAGTGGTTATAGTGTTCCTTCCAACCTGCCTTGTGGAAATGCCAGCAAAGCTGCTCACTTTTCCACAGTGTTTAGTTTGAAAGCAGGTTTCAGCCTGGCTGCAGGACTTCTGTAACTATTGCTGACTATTTTCTATTATTTATCTATGAAGATGAATATTAAAATTGTTTTGGGCACTCTGCTTGCTTACTCTTCTACCTGTGAAGAGCTATTTTTCTGCAGGACTGCATCTGTTCCTGATATGTTTATATTTGTAACACAATTTTTTTCCAAGACCCATTTGTGGAGCCAGTATTAAATACATAAAATGAAATCTCAAACTGAAAAACTTGGATAGTGTGGTTGCTGTGAGAAGCTCAGATACTGAGTTACTTTTCCTCCCAAAAAGATCTCTCTGGTAAAAGCAAGGCAGTGGAAAAGCAAATTTTGTTCTTTCTGCTTGACCTCAACTTCTTCTGGGCTCCTTTACAGACAAAATTCAGCTCAAAACTGCATGGATAAATAAGTTTGCTTGGATTTTACTGGAACTCTAAATAATTGACCTTAGTTTCTTGTCCTCTACAACTTTAGCCAGGTAAAATGATTTGGTTTTTCAGTAGGCTGAATGCTTTTGGAGACAGTGCTGCAGACAGTGAGGACCTGACAGAGGTTTTTTTGAGGCACTATCATGACATAAACGTTAATCAACGTTTCAACAGCCTCTGTCATGAAACTGTGGCATCCTGGAAATTACCAAAATAATTCAAGACAGTTTTTAGAGTAAAGTGAGGACTTCCTACCCCTTTGAATATATTTTGTTTGGCTCAGATGTTGGGTGTAGGTTTAGGTCAGCACTTGTGTTTTGTGTTTGTAGACAGCTGACAATATTTGCTATCCTACCCAGAAGGAAGCTGAGGCAGAGGGCTGAGTCTGAATGCTCTTGTATTTTCATGCCAGTAAGGTACTAGTGAATTTACAGCTAAATTCAAGCAACCTGAAATCCCAGGCTTTTGATGAACAATGCTGGTGTAATCACCATTTAATGATCTGCCCCTCATCAGCTGAGCTGTGGTTGCCGAAATTGCATTCTTATGCCATCACAGTCACAGCAGTTTAGATTTCCATGTTTAATTTACTATTGAGGCAAACTAAGTTATTATTATATGGTGACAAAGAGGTGACTGGGATAGGCACAGCAGCTCCACCATCTTTGGTTGTGAGCCTTTATGCTAAAAGAGAGCACAACCAGAGTTGTGCTCTTGGATTGTCCAGTATCAGAAGCCATAAGCAAGACAATGTGTATGGAGAAGGTAAAAAGCAAGTAAAGAGTGTCACTGCCTGCCAGTGTCGAGATTATGTGTCCCCGTGGACTCTAATGTCAGTAAAACCTCCCAGCAGAAGCGTGTGGAAGGCATTAGAGGAATGGGACTGGGAAGGGATTACAGACACGAGCAGTCACGTGGAAGGCAGCAGAAAAGAAGCATAGAAGAGGGATGCAAAGAAAGAGGGTAGACGGGCGTGTGATAATTTGGTGTGAAGAGCAGAGGCATTTCAGCTAGGTGCACAAGTGGGACTTGTTCACCCTTCCTTGGTTAAAACCTCCATTGGGGTTTGGCAGTATGGCAGAAAGATGAGAGTTTGCACAGACTCCTGGGGCAGAGCAACTGTTTTGGACAAAGGACACTGGAATCTCTAGTGACCTAGAGAGGAGACTGCGAATAGTATTATATTGGCATGCTGAGCATGTAATAACAATTCCTCAGAGTCCTACATCTTGTTTATTGGGTGGGGTTTTTTTCCTCTTTCTGCCTATCTCTATAGTGTATATGAACCACAGCTGTTGACAAGGAAAATATGCAGTTGCTCTGCAGCAGCAAGAAGGAAAAATAAATCATCCTTCCCCCACTCCTTCTATTACTATTGACTTAGCAGCAACTATGCTAAGGTTAAAACCACACAGAGCTGCATGTGTAAATGACAAGGAATTTGAACTGGAGCGTACTGCCATTCATGACAGATCAATTCTCTATTATTTCTAATTGCTTTCCCCTCATGAGCAGCTTGGCCGCATGGTAGAATGACTGTGATGGTTATTTCAGCAAAGGTGCTCCTATTTTGTGCCAACAGAACATTTGGAGAGAACAACTCTACCAGGACTTTTGCTACAAGAGTGGTGAGAACTGGGCATTGGACTGATCATCTGCAGCAGAGCTCTGGAGGGAGTTAATTCTCCTCTGTGCAACTGAGGGTGGAATTTGTTCCTCGAGATGTTTAACTCTGGCTTTTTATGCCAGAGTACTCCCTCTCCCCCCTCCCTGGTTCTCCCAACAGACATAGCTGCACATACTCCCCAAACAAACTTGAACAGATAGTAAAATTTGCCCCAGAAGGCATGCATATTTTTGTGAATAGATCAGATGTGACCAAGGGCACAATTTCAGTTTGTCATGGACATATCCTTCTGTGGTTTATACTATAGATGCTCCTTCTCATTAGTGGAGTTACATTCATTTACACTAGCTGACAGTGTAGCCCTATATTTTAGATGACTTTTGGGATATATATTTTTTTCTTTTTTGAAGGCTTCTGCCCTCAGGCTCTCATTCTGCCTGGCAAATGAATGTTTCAAAAAGACATCCAAATTGATCTCTGTGTCCTGCGGTGAAAACAAGACTGACTGTATTCATTCTTACTTGTCACTCTCTAAAATATGTCTTCCTGATTAAGTTAGCGGACAAGAGCTAGTTGCACATGACAATACGATACAAAGAATATAAAGATGCATACTCTGCTCTCCATGACCTTTCCTCCCTCATGATAAAATTTTTTAGGGCTTTTTTGTTGTTGTTGTTAAATACCTTCTGTGTTGAGAACTTCACTTCCTTTGGCTGATCCTGCTGACTTCAGTGTGAACAGATCAGACGTGAGCAAGGACAGAATTCCAGTCTGTCTTGCACAGACAGCACATATTTCTGGTTTGCTGTAACTGTTTATATCAGAGTAAGCATACAGAGGACATGTATAAAATCTGGATCCAGCATGCTATACATTGTACAGCAAATTTGGTGTCACTGGCCTACACTGCCTTTTATTTGCCTGTTAAGCCTTTAGAATCAAATAGCTTCACAGATTTCAAACCATCCAGTCTCCACTCTCCAGCTGGAAGACTGAAACTGGATTATAGGATAATCTCAAATGTCATCACAATTGCTACCTACGCTACATTAGTTCCTTTTGTTTGGACGAATGGTGAAATATTTGAGTTTGATATTTGGTTTTTGCTTCTTTTTTAAAGAAAGTAGAGTTAAACATTGCTACCTGCCAAGATTAAAGTTAATGAAAAATGACAGGCTTAGGAATCCATGAAAGATTTGCTGTGAAAAAACAGTTGACTTCTTCAGTCCCATATTAGAGCTCTATGTTTATGTGCATGTCCAGGAAAAGGTTGGAAAATTGTTTACTCAAGGGCTTGAAGATGCTACTAAATGAAACGTAAAAAATTGTACTGTTGCAAATTCTTCTTTGGCATTTGCTGGCTTCTGCCACCTGACACTGGCTTATATTTTGCCTGGCTCACCAAGATTGCACTGGCCCCAGTTATGTGTTGCTTATGTAGTAGTATCTTTTAAGGGGGGGTTAACTTCTCAGCCTTCTTTCTAACTATTAGGATGTGTTGAGTAATTTAACATTTAAAAGTGTTTTTTCTTGCTCTCTGAATTGTTTTCAGCTCACTTTTATACTCTTTTTTTTTTTCCTTTATTCTTTCCATTTAATTTTTGAGCCATGACATTGAGTCTGCACCCATAATGCTCTCTCAGGTACTATTTTGTATACAGTTAGATCACCTATCCACTTCTATGTAGTATTCTCCTTGTATCCAAATAATGCATTCGCTGTTTTTGCCACAGATTTTGCCTGAGAGCAGAAGTTGAGCTGGTTGTCCTAAAGTCTCTACTTTTGAAGTCCGAGTCTCACAACCTGAAGCTTTGCAATCTTCCAACCTTAGATATATGTACACTGCATCAACCTGCTGAATGGTTACCTATTCAGTGGATGATGCAGGTCATGTTCTAACAGTCATCTCTCTTCTCAGGATACACAGTCTCCACAGTTTGCTTTTGTTTCTGTCCTTTCTGTGCTACTGCTGATGGTTTTTCCTTCCCCATGCAGCAACAGACTTACCCTGAACTGGAAATGGATTTTTAAATGCTGCTTTATTGATTTTGGCTTGATGAGTCCCTGGTGTTTCACTCGTTTAACTTGAGTTTTTTACAGGCTGTGTTTTTTAAAGACTAATGACATTCTTTGTCATCAATCTTCCCTTCTCCCTGTTTTTCAGAGGAGCTGTGTATATATATGTGTGTATATATATGCTTTTTCTTAATATTTTAGTATTACTTTCACACATCATTTTATCCAAGACAGGTTTTTGCCACTAGGAAGTTCAGGCTGGATGGGGTGCCCAGGTAAATACTCCAAGTAATCACTGGAAAGCTTTTTTTTTTTTTTTAAACAAAACAAAACCAAAAAACAACCCCATGGTTGTGACTAGAGACTTAAGGAGCAGTCATTGTCTTTTCTAATTGCAGTGGATGATCTGCCAATGAAAGCAGATGCTCTGTGAAAAATCCTCATGGTCATCAGGCAAAGGTTATAAATCTCTCTTCCTCCTTCATATGATGTGGAAATGTTTAGTTTATCCTGCATTACCCAGTGCAGTATGGCACAGCCATTATAATGCCTCCACTCTTCCAGACGTAGCTTTCTCTTTGGAGGATAGTAAATGTTTAATTCATCAAATCCTATGGGGAGGATGTCTGCTGGCAGCTTCCTGATCACTCACAAGCTACAGGTTACAAGTGCATCTTCTTCTGCATCTTTCTGTTTCTATTGACTCATCTGGTGGTAAGTTAGTAGTTGCACAGGATAAAAGAGCACTAACAAGTCTCCAGACCATCATGGTGCACACTGTTCCTTACTTTCTCTGAAGTTCAATTTCATGGAAGATATGCATCAAAAATTCAGGATTTTTGCATGTTACAAAGCAGTGGAGATGCAGTTAACTTCCCCTGAAATTTGTTTTCTCATCTAAAGCAAAACATATATATGCTTTTAGGTTGACTGCACCTGTGTATGGCATCCCTGGTTTCAATGTAGTGAAGAAAAATAAGTGCCTAATCTTCTCTAATGAGGAAGTTGACCAAGGTGTGCCTGTGGTTTTATTAAATGTGCTGTGCAGAAAGGATAAAAGGGACCATAAAGGAGGAGAGTTTTGCTGGAATCATGGTCCAGTTGTTAGGCCAGTGGGGCATGCTATATTTTCCATTTCTCACATTGCCAGTAGGCACATGAGTAATCGTGTGGTAAGAGAAAGAAAGGAAGGTACTGAAAAGAGTGCAGAGGGTAAATGTGTCAGGGTTTAATGAATGCCATGCTCCAGTCCAGGTGCTTGTTTCCAGCAAAGTGTCCGCGTGTCACTTATTATTTAGAGTTGCTAACACTTGCTCAAGGTGCCAGAAAATAAAAACAGACGCTGACACGTAGCGGGCACAAAATGAGATTGCAGCAGCGCAGATGCGAGGTTGGATTTCACGCTCCGGTGTTCGTTAACATGGCGCGAGGGGGATCGGTTTCAGAGAGGCCGACTGGGCTGCTCTCCAAATGAGGCGTTCCACATGATTTCACATCAAACAATCACTGGAGTGACACATTTGTTGTTTCCACTCGTGTGATAACGCAGCAATGTGCTAGTGCATTCATTGAGGATTTATTGATCGGTCTATTTTCCTAATGTGTTTTAAGCTGCAGTATTACAAATTCTGGATGGCATGTTACCATGTTTCACTGACTTGGAGAGGCACACAGCAGCCATTCGTCCTGATCAGTTACTGTCAAATACTTTCCCCCAGGCCCAGAAAATAACTTCTCTTGCCTGGAGGAGTAGGTGTGTGCCATGAGAACGAAGCCCAGCATGAAACATGTCATTTATTCACCTGTCTATGAATTGCAAGCCAGAGGAGAAGACCTATTTGGCAGCATGTTGGTGAAGTGGAAGAAGTCAATGTGAGATTGCTGTTCTGGGTGTTTTCATAATAAATTTGGCATTGGAGCCACATTCAGTATAATTTTGCCAGGGACAGGAAGCATTGCCAGCTTCTTTTATGAGCCAAGGACAAGTTCTTCATATGGCAATGCAAGAAACATCATGAGTGTTAAAAGTACTTATGACTTGGAGATGAAAGAAATATACCACAAGAAATCAAAAAAGCTGTTACAAAACAAGACAATAGGAGACTATTTGTTCTAGTGTTTAATGATATTGGTAACAAGGCAACACCTAAGAGCCCCATCACAAACTAGGACTCTATTTTACTAGCTAATGTACAATGAACAAAAAGATGGTTTCTGCCTCAACCAACAAAGTTTATGAAAGCTATTTGGAAACTTTTTTCTGGAGACATTTTCTAATAGAAAATGGAATTTCCATAAAATTATAAATCCATTAATTCAGAAAACTTCTGATTATGCCAAAAATAACAGTTCTTCTGTTGGGAAAATCCCAAAGAAATTTTATTTGAGTATGCATGATTCAAATTAAAATATTTAGTTTTATTTAATCTGAGTCAACTAACTTTGTTTTTTGTCAGTTCAATAAGGTATTAAGTTGCTTCTATTAATGCAGCAAGCACCTTGTAGTAGTTTTACTTCAGTCTTACATTCTCTCCCATGGGCTATTTTTGAAATACCATATCTGTATCTCTTTTTCCAACTTCTCTGAGCCATTGCAAGTATCAGTCATTCTGCATCCCTATTAGAAAATGAAGTATGACCAGGAACTACAGCTCCCATCAGGCAATGTGCAAGAGGAGGAAAAGGCAGTCCAGTGTCAACATAGTGAGCAATTAAGCGTATCGAGTTTTTTAAATACATCATGATGAGGTGTATAATTTTTGAGAATATTAACATGTTTTGTTTTGATTTGGTAACATGAAAATTAAACAGTTTAATGTTTTGGTCCATTAGACAAGTAATAAAAGGTGTCAACATTTTAGACCCAGGATATAAAACAAATGTTGAAATGTCAGAATTTTCTGTAGAGCAGAAATTCTGCACTTTTCTGTGCTCTTCACTTTGTTCTAGTCTCAAAGTTGTCTCAAGAGCTCTGTGTTAGTCGCTTTTGCATGCTTTTAACATATATCTTTGTAAGGTCACTGGGCTATAGCCATGCAGTTATTAATTTCAAAATATTTTGCATATTTTGTTCCTATTTTTTTCCATCTTCCTTTTTTAATTCAGTAAAATTTTAGGTTTGTATAGTGCTTGCACCAGAAATCACACACAACCGATACTGGTGTTCTAGAAAGCCATTTAGCCTGAAGGAGGGACTCTGCTTGAATTTATCTCTAGTTCACGTGGGGAAGGGGTCCCTAATTTCTCTGCTGCAGGGTATCCTCTTGATACCTTACTGGAAATTTGCATTAATTCTGTTGAATGCACATGTTTTTATACCCTGTTGCTGCCCAGATCTTGACTTTTGTCTTGGGCTAATCTTTATGTAGATCTCTAATGCACAGGAATGAGAGTATAACTTATTTATATGTTATGTGTATAAAGGCCATTCTCATTTCCCAACTTTAAGTCGTCTGTCTTTGGTGAAGAGGGAGTAATACAACTTTAAGATGTGGAGCAGAGATTAACTATTTCTTATCTAAATACCTGGAGATTTGAAAGATGCTGCAGTATTTCTAAGGGATAACACTGCTGTGATCAAACAGTTGTGGTTTTGTGTTTAAACAACCCCCTTTCTTTGTGATCTTGTGCGGTGGGTGTGGCATTGAAAAGAGGGATTTGATGGTAAAATCCATCTCTGAAGGGAGATCTGTCTTCTAAGGCAAGGCTCACAAGCAGAGCAAGTAGGGGTGGTGATTAAACTCTACCGACGCTGCTTTGATGGTGGAGAGGGTTAGTGTTACACGAGGAGAGCGTGCACAAATTACTTGTGCAGCAGATGAGAGAAACCTTACCCTTTCTGTCAGCAAAGAAAACAAATATTTAATTTGTGTCTCCTGAGAAGTGTCTTTTTTTTAAATTATTATTGTGGAAGTAACAAAGCTACTAAATTCTCTTTTGATGTAAAAAGACCATTATAGTTGGGGTTTTAGTTTAACAGATTTCTTTTGCCTTCATTACAAAGAGTACTGGCTTTAAAAGAAACTTTGCCAGCTCTGCTGTTTTATAGACTTAAGTTCTCCGCAGCAGATGGAGTGACCACACTTCTTGCCTTCATCTGCTGAGCAGTGAGGGGTAGATCCAGCACCCTTGTGCGCCACAGGCTTGTCTCTTTTCTGCCTCTGGGTTTTGAGCACCGTCTCAGAGGTGATAGAAGAGGGAGCCCCGGGTCATTGCTGAGGGGTCACATCCTGCCTTCAGGGCAGCCCTCGTCAGGCGTCAGCCTGTCTGCCGCTAAAGATGACTCCCATCCAAATGGGAAAAGCCAAGCCAAGGAGAAACTCCTGGCATCACCAATGAAGAGCATCTGCCAGGCCTGGCCGTAGCTGCGTATTGGAAAAGCAGA
>NW_010310218.1:12113-25496 GCF_000700745.2 Antrostomus carolinensis | reverse complement strand
ACGGCCAGCGTTTGGCTTGGCCCCACCAGCCCTGACCTTTGTGGCAGGTGGGAGGTCAGGCCAGCGTTTGCCTTGGCCAGTCTAATCAGGGTTTATTCCTCATGGAAATGGCAATAAACGCCGACTGCTCCCTTCCCACAGCTCCCATCGCTGGCAGGATCTGACCCAGTGACCGTCCCTCATGGCAGCAAGTGGTAACATGTCTTGCTGTTCATGTCACCAGTCTTGGAAAAAGCCTTAGCAGAGCAGTCTGTGTGCTTTATTTATTTCCCAGCAAAGTCTTATTTGGTTGACAAATACAATGTGAAAACACCAGCTTTCTGAGTACCTGTACTAATGGGAAATGGTTTTGTTTGTGTCAAAATAAACCTATATATATATAGGGCCTACAAGAAATATATATATTGAGCCTACAAGAAAGTTGGGGAGGGACTTTTTATAAGGGCAGAGAGTGACAGAACAAGGGGAAATGGCTTTAAACTGAAAGAGGGTAGATTTAGATGAGATATTAGGAAGAAATTCTTTCCTGTGAGGGTGGTGAGACACTGGCACAGGTTGCCCAGAGAAGCTGTGGCTGTTCCTCCCTGGAAGTGTTTGCAGCCAAGTTGGATGAGGCTTTGAGCAACCTGGTCTAGTGGAAGGTGTCCCTGCTGATGGCAGGGGGGTTGGAACTGGATGATCTTTAAGATCCCTTCCAACCCAAACCATTCTGTGATTCTATGATTCTATATATATATATACACACCATTTTATATATATATTTGGCATTAAAGAATTAGTACCAAACTAGGTAGATATTTCACCTCCTTGTATTTGCCTTCTACAACAGGGGCAGCTACCTCTCTGAGGACTGAGCTTCCTTCATCAGTATGGAGCAGTATTTATGGGAGGAGATTCTTCTCTCACTCTTAAAAAAAAAATTTTATGAAGATACTTTCTCATAAACTAAATGGGGCAAAGGTGCAATTCTAAAGTATATGTATGTAGGTATTGTATAGTAAACCTCCAAGGATACTTGGAGCTTTATGTTCTCAAGAGAGACTGACAATCTTGTGTTGCTTTGGTTGGAAGATACTGGAATAGAAAGAGATCAAAATTTGGTTGGGCTGACAACTGAAGCCCCAATCTGAACTGTTGTAAAATACTTATTTTGATTTAACATTTGTGCCATTCATTAGGTCCTCTTTGGTTCAGGTTGAAATCTATATCAGTAAACCTTATATATGTTCAAGTGGCAGGTTTTTCCCTTCACTCTTGAAAGACAAAGGTCATAAGGGACATTTTTCTTGTGATCATAAGCCAGGTCCTGATCTTGTTTCCACAGCTAAATAGCTGGAATAACATAATGTGTTTAATAGATTTGCTTCAGATCTTTGGCCATGTGAATGATACTGTGAAGGACTCTCCTGTCCCATTTAGCGCACAATTGCACTGACCCACTGAGTAGAATTACAGACTCATCAAGGAAAATGTGCTTTCAAAAATGCGTGTGCAAACACACACTGGTTCAGCACTATGGATGCGGCATGTGGCTTGCTGCAGTTTATTGTCAGAATGCTTCATTAGTTAAAGCCAACGACAGAAGTTGGTGCTTGGACATCACCCAGTAAAGAAACTGTATCCCTCTGCAGAAGGCGCTTTGAGTCCTTGGGAGGACTGCAGTGATAAATATATGCATACATGCACATTTACCCATCCTGATACAGTAGATCTCCTCCCAAGCTTTCATCTAACTTTTGCTCTGGAAAATACCTCTGGTCATACAAGGGAAAGGCTATATCCAGCAAAGTTTAAAGTCAGTTCTTTTGCCCTCTTTAGTTCATGCTTAGGTGGGTTGTTTGTCACCTTGTATTTAGAGATGCACTGATAAACTAGTAGCTGCTGGTAGTTAACAGGAATTTAGTTGAGAACCATTTAACATGAGGGTGACCTTGTGAATGAAATTCTGAATGAAATAGTTTGTTAGACACTTACTCCACACTAAAGAGTGTTGCAGTGCTCTCTGCTCTCAACAGCTCTGCTGCAGTCATTGCTCTCAGCAGTCAACAGTAAAGGTGATCATCCCTCAGATGTTGTACATCACATTTTATCAGCACTTTAGGAGAAAAGTATTGCTCTGTAATGGCACTATAATGAGGAAATGCTAGTGTATCTCTCTACAATTACACCCAGAAGATAACGGGCATAGAAGGGTAAAGGAGAATGAATGGGTGATCTCCAAAGAAAGGAGCACTGAAACACTCCCACCACAGGTACATTACTGTACTAGAAGTCTTAGCGCATTAAATCCTTGTGGCCAGAAACCAGAGAGACATGGGGAGTTCAGCACACTGCACACTGAGCTCTGTGAAAGCTCAGAGAAAGACTGTGAGACCTGTCAGAGCTGCTCCAGTCCTACCCGGTCAGGCTATGTAAGTGGTCTTTAAAAAAAATCTCAAGCAAGAAATCAATTTTTAGTGTTTCCTTCTAGGATATACATAGACCATTGTGTTTTTTTTATTCCCACTCCTTTGCAAGCCCACCTTGCCCAAGACAATTACCTTCATCAGTTTTTGCCTGGTCTCTGAAGCCCGGATCTCAGATAGTACACTTTGACTTGGATCTGCTGGTGCCAGTACAGCTGCCCTGATTCACAACAGTAATATGAGCTAGTTACTTTTTCTAGTAACACATTCACAAAACCTTTCTGTCTGCTTTCTCCGACACTGGCAGGGTAGCGCCCATATGGGAAGATTAAATCTCTGTGAAGCCTGGACCCTTCCTATTTCAAGGATGCCTACATTTGATGACTCTTGCTACAGGTTTTTGCTCTACCCTCAAGTTCGTAATCCCAAGCAAAGCTCTCCAGACAGGCAATTGGTAGCAATTTCTAATCTACTGCACCACCATCTGCTGCTTTGCTCCTAGTTCATTGCTGTGTGAGTCTGGGGACCCAGCTATAATGTGCCCTTGCTGGTACTTAACATTTGCTAAGAGGAACAGTTGACTGTTTTGCATTTTCTACTCTGTTTCTTCCCCTTCTTGGCTCCATTCTTTTGTCTTGTTTTCACATTATTGGGCATGGTGTCTGGTTTCTAGTAGTCTATTAGTAATGTAGGAAAAATGAACATAATTGCAAAAATACCACACAAAGGACTCGTATGTTGCTTTCATTGCTTAATCCGCTTGCTGGGAATAATTGAACGGGATTCCTTTTGTTTTGTAGCTGCTTGATTTGCTGGGTAGAAATCCCCTCCTCCCACGCCTGACCCTTCAAGTACTGATGGGCAGACAGTCTTGAGAGAAATAAGAACTGAATCCAGCCCTTTGAAACTGAGACTGCTCCAGAGAGTCAGAAATGCATGATTGAAAGTACTAATACTTGTCACTTCTCACATTGTAGGTGCTTTACAGACGTTGGCAAAGATTCACCTAGACTATGGTGTGAACTCTGCGGCAAGTCACTGATGATAATCTCCGTGCTACTTTTGCAAAAGCCTAGAGTAACCTGGATATCAGGAGTAGGGCTCTGCCACTTCAGTGGGGAGAGCTTCTCCTGAGAGAGCCATAATTCAGTGGTGTAGTAGTGGGAAATGGCCTTAGAAGAGACCTCTTCTGTCAAAAATGCATTTTCCTGATTCTGTATAGCTGTTACTAGTTCAGTTTAAAGCCTTGTTGGTCCAAATGTGTGTCATCACCCTTGCTTTAGATAAATGTGGTGGTTCAAGGTGGGCTGAAAGCCACAGAGCTCCTGTTCACACCAGCGGATTTCAGCTTCTCTCTTCTTTGCAGTATGCGATGATGTGAGATCACTTTGCACAGCTCTGATCATGTTAGTGTTCCTGCTTGTCATTTCCTCGATTACTTCTGCATTTTTGGACTTGTAGCCTGGAGAAAAGGAGACTCAGGGGAGACTTTCTCGCTGTCAACAACTACCTGAAAGGAGGGCGTAGAGAGGTGGGGGTCGGTCTGTTCAACCAAGGAACAAGTGACAGGACAAGAGGAAATGGCCTCAAGTTGCACCAAGGGCAGTTGAGATTGGATCTGAGGAAGAATTTCTTTCCTGAAAGTGTTCTCAGGCGTTGGAAGGGGTTGCCCAGGGCAGTGGTGGAGTCCCCATCCCTGGAGGGATTGAAGAGTCATGTAGACATAGTGCTGAGGGACCTGGGTTAGTCCGGGACTTGTCAGTGTGAGGTTAATGATTGGACTTGATGACCATAAAAGTCTTTTCCAATTGAGGCAATTCTGTGATTTCTGTGACTTATCCAGAGCAAAGGCAGAAGTATAGTGGTAGGACAGCTGAACAGGAGCAAGAGCTACTGGGAGTCCTGCAGGGGAAAATGCATCTGTGAGTTCCCAGACAGGCTCTGTGGGCTGCTGGTGACATACCCAAAACTCTGGGTATTTACACAGGGGCCTGTTAGGAAACTGCAGTTACTATTGCTGTGATGGTTTGTAATAGGAAAGGAAATGCTGAGTGTCTGATGACCCAGAGACATGGTGCTTAGGGACATGGTTTAGTGGTGGACTTGGCAGTGTTAAGTTTACAGTTGGACTTGATGATCTTAAAGGTCTTTTCCAAGCAAAATGGTTCTATGATTCTATGCTTCAAGTCTTATTTGTTCTGCTCATTGATGAGAACTTTTGTCCATTGTGAACATTTGGTCTTACTTGATTAAGAGCTGCTCATTTAATCCATACTCAGGGTTTTTTCCCCTCCTTTTAAAATATAAAATAACTGGATGTGAATTCTTTTGAGATATGGATTCAAACTCTAGTATTTCCTGATAAAGGGAGCATGAGAGAAGCCTGAGTCCCAAGGCTCTGTGTTGGGATAGGTTTGGGAGTTTTTCCTTTTCCCTTCCCTCCTAGTCAAATCCAATATCTAAATATTGTCTTGCAAACAAATTGAAGTCTGCCTTTTCCCTCAGTCCAAGTGCATAAAATAAGCAGTATCCATTCCCACGGAAAGTTCAGAAAGGTATTTTTATATGCTAACTACCTCTCTCTATTTCCTAATTATGATTGTAAAATGATGTAAACAGTGCCATTGCAAAAGGGCTAGTGTAGTCTCATTTGTTGGGAGCAGGCGGTAGTTTTGCCATGTGAACAGCGTTGGAGAGACAGAGAGATGCTGCAGACAACCAAAGAGCTTGTGCATTAAAAAGCACACTGACTGGCTGTATAAAAAGCCACCAAAATGTTGACAGGATGAAGATAGGGCCTTGATGAAAGAGATTTAAAGAACTCCAGCTATAAACCTTATCAACAGGAAGATTGAGAGGTGACTTAATTGCAGTGTGCAAGTTCTTCCTGGGCAGAAGATACAGGATATTAAACAGCTCTTTAATTTAGCAAAAGAAAGGCACAAGGAGATACAAGAGCTAAAAGGTGAGTCTGGACAAAAGCAAGGTAGAAACTAGCCAGGCAGTGGAGGTGAAAAAACCCCTGGGACAAACTGCACAGGGAAAGGATGGATTTTCCATCTTTTGATGTCTTCAGCTTATTTCTGGAAGCTTTCCTGGAAAATGTTTTTGCCAAATACAGCAGCACTGACTAGATGGGAGTTCAGATTAGATGTTCAAACAGTCCCTACTTGCTTTAAAGTCTATACATCTTCTTGTCACACAGGGGTGTGAGAGGACATAGGTCTGGAGGGAGGCTTGGTAGACGTGGCACATTCCCAGCGCTGATACTGGTGTATTTTATAAACTTGTGGAAATATACTTTGAGTGGTCATCTAAAAAGTCATCGAAGATGAAATATTCATACTGTATTTGGAATGTTAAACACTAAAATAAATGGCCTGGTTTCATTGTTGCTTTGCAGAAGTGAGAGCTGCAAACACTTTGCCTGTTTATTATCCTGAAATAAGGATAATTATTTATGTACTGAAATAAAGTTTGGATGCTCAACTATTTTATACTCAATTAGATAGCATATCTTCCTTTTCCTGTATGGAACTGGCAATATTTGAGCTCATCCCACGCATTGTGAAGTCATAAATCGTAAAAGTCATGCCTACTATTTCATTTTGGAAGCAAACCGGTAACTCTTTCTTGCAGTAAGTTGTCTGTATGAATCTCAGCACAGGCTGTGTCAGCTTTATTGTGCAGCCATGCAACATTCCTACCAATAATATATGTGTATGGAGAGAGAGGGCGGGCAGGAGGTAATTGTTTCACTGACAGAAAAGATATAGACAGATGCACAGAAGCATTCTGGAACAAAAATGGGGCTGCATCCACTGAAACAACAGATGCTGCCTTGTGAAAATATTTTTTCCATTATAGCTCCAATGTCATCTCCCACTTATCTCTCAGAAGTGCAGAAGGAGCTCATTTCAAGGGTACCTATTCTTGCCAGTGGCATTCCTCCTGCCTCACAGCCTTAAAAAAGGGAATGGGTTTTTAACAGGCATCATGGTGGGGGGACCATTTGTCTGCGATTAGGCCCAAGAAAGGAAAGAAACTTTTGTCTGAGTGAAAGGGAAGCTTGTAGTTCATTAAGCGTTGGAGGGATTAGCCATGTCGAGGGCTCTGTTCTGAAAAAGTGCTGGAGAGGGCCTGGGGAGGGGAGGTCTCTCTGTAAGAACTTTCTTCCTTTTCTCTTCTATTCTGTGGGTCTTTAATGGCTTCCCCGCGGTGGGGCATGGTGTAAGTAGGGGATCCTGGTCTTATTAGCGGGCTTTTGGTACCCCACCTCCCTCCAACCCAGCATCTCTTTATCATTCTGCCAGTTCATTACAGGCTCCAGCCAAGACTTCACCAGCTTGGGACTAAGCTAAAGAGAGAGAAAGAAAAGGGGGTGGGGGGAGGGAAGAAGATGCAAAGCAATTAATTTGGGAGCATTCAGGCCTGAGAATGTAGGCCACTCCAGAAGAAATGGTCCCCCCAAAGAAAAGAGAAAATGCAAACCGTTAACAATGTTTTCTTTCAAGGTTTTGGCTACTGTTGCATAAAACCCTTCAGAGCTTTGATTTTTTCCAGTTCTAATTTGGCCACACCAAGGAGTTTCTCCATAGAAATGTTTCCCTTCGTTAGGAGCTTTCAGACTTCCCCTTGATTCCCAAATGCTCCTGCTTTTTAGGCAGAGAAGCTTTTTTTTTTAGGTATCAATAGTCCCTTTGATACCTAAAGGTATCCAAAGGGATACCTTTGGGGTCGAAACATGAAATTTGTGTGCAGGTAAATTCCCTCTGTCCTAGCTGGGAGCCTTGGTTGAGTATTGGCCAGTATAACATGCAAGTCAACAGATTTGCCTCCTGCTGTTCCTACAGAACATTCCTTTTGCAACCAAAATAGTTCTTGTTCTTTCAGGGGAGTATGATCAAATGCAGAATTAAAGCAGGTTTAGCTGGCACAGAGCAAGAGCCACTTTGATTCCCTTGCACTAACACTTGGAAATTCTGGAAAGGGTATTGTGACATAAATTCATTGTTAGACACCAGTTCTGGCGTGCAACCTCTCTTCCCAGAGGTCTGAGCTTACCACTCTCTCCTCATCTGGATTGAGAGCTCAGAAATAAGGGTATCACCATGGGACTGACAGCAAAATACTTATTCTGGAGCCAACTTCAAGCACAGATGCTCTCAGAGCTATTTCCTCTGGAGCAGTGGGAGTTTTGGTGGGCCTGGAGGTCCGGTCTTAATGCCACACCATGCCAGCCTGCATACTTAAAGGCATCCAAATAATTTAGCTTAATTAAAGAGCCACAAATCAAATGAAGAATAAAAAAAATACCTCCAACTAGGAGCAAAAAATAATCACATTACAAGTTCTGGTTGTTTATTTTCACCTGTGTGTACCCTCTTGTGATTTCCTGGCCCATAAAGGCACACCAGCATGCATGCCTTTATGGATAAGTGAATATGTGGTTGCACATTAGTTTAGGCATTTTCAAAAATATTTGGGTAGATGGAGGTGGGTTGAAGATGGAGGATTCTGTTTGAGATGAGACCGTGTTGCACCTCCTGTAAAAACCAGACATGTGTTTCTCTGGGCTTGCATTTCTGTGCTAACTTGCATTCACCACATCATTGAAATACTCAGCATATGCTGCATTTCCACTAGAGATGAGCCACAGCTGAACAACTCACATGCCAGTTTGACAGAAGAAATCTGGGCTAATTTTTTGCTGTGTTGTCTCCTTGTTTTGGGTGCCGACATGTTTGCTGTAATCTGTTTGGCTTCTTCATAGAATCATAGAATGATTTGGATTGGAACCATTTCTTCAAAATGCATCTGCACACTTGCTCATGATCTTGCACAGTGTAGAAGAACAGTGTTCACAAATCAATGCAGGAGCTCTCTGTTACTAGGAGATACCACAATTCAAGTATTTCTTTTACAAAAGTCCCATGGTAACACACTGACATTTGATTGCAGATAAATGTAAAGGTGTGTTGAATGCAAACACAGGATGGGAAAGGGCATCCACACTATATTGGCATAGCTTAAATATATGAAACAGGATGAATCTGGGATGATCATGAGATTATTAGACACCTAATGAGAGATATGAGAAGAAGCCTGGAAAGGTTGGGACATTGGCCACCTCACTGACATCTCGTTCTGTCAAACACAAGCAACTTTTTGTCACAACTGGAAAGCTGCAGGAAGTCTCAGTTGCCTTAAGAAGAGATTGAGGTGAACTGATTTTGCTACTTTGTGCTGCACTTCGTGCTCTGTCACAGTGCTTCTGAGGTCTCCTGGCCCACTCACAGGACCCTTGGGGCCCTACATCTTTGGGAAATGGCCTTTTCCAGTGCTGCGAAGGGCAGCAGCAATGGTTTGCTTTGCCATGACCTGTGGTTAGAAATGTGGGTGCCAAATTCTTTGCTCAAGCATTTGTTTAGCAGCCGAGTCACCCTTTTCTATCTGAGGGCAGGATTTAGGCACATAAACTGAGTGCATTATCAGGAATGATATCTTCACTTGTTTTCTTTATTTCCCTTTTCACTTCCTTTTTGGCCAAGGTTAATTCAGAGCTTTCATGGGTTCCCACTGGAATGACTGAAGAATGTTTCTCGATATTTTCCAAACTGTTTTCCAGCAAAGGCTGCCAGTATGAGGCACTATAAACACCAGCACGAGGTTCATACTGGCAATCAGCAGCTCTGACTTCCCGTGTCTTACCGCAGGGTGAGCCATAAAACAGGGGGTGGTGGGTAAATTGAGAATAAAATTGTGGTGGGTAGAGCTACAGGCAACATCTGCCTTTCCCATCAATGCAAAGGCAGAGCAGCTACCCCTTTTATTCTTAGCAACTTTATTTGCAAACACGTGATATTCCACTGAATAAGAGGTGGTCAGTGAAATGGATGTTTTGGCAAGTTACTTTCCTCCTGGAGTCTAGTTTTGATGGACTGAGGTTGAGCTGAGCCCTGAACCTGAGCCTACATCCCATCCTGGGCTGTCCCTCCCACACAATTCTGAGACGTGTTTTGATTATTGAGGAGAAAAGTTGAGGTTTAATTAGGGATGGAGCTAATCAGTTAGATAAAATGACAGCTCACTCAGGCTTTAGCACAGAACTCATGTGTCATTTTTTCAGTGATTACAGAACCCAAATCCTCTCGTTTCTCTCCTCCCCACCCCCATATGTGTATTCATTGGTATGGCTGGGGTTTGGTCTGGTCCAAAAGCAAAAATGCTGAGCGGTAATAAAAATCAAGGTTATTGTACCATAATATTGAGTCAAGTGACTTGTAAAAATTCTTACGTTAGTTACTTTTAGTTCACACACATAAGGTTCAGAACTTTTTACAGCACGATTTGCTATTGCAACATGCTCTTATTATGACAGCTTTTAATTTTAAAAATGTTGAGTATCTCTTTGGAAACTATTTTTAGGTTGTCTGCTCAAATATGCTACAGCTTTTTATTTTTGTTTAATTATTGCACACATAGTTTTGCTTTAATGTTGTTTTTATTTCATGACATGGGATTTTTTATTTTTTTTTTTTGAGTGAAACTCAAACATAGAAACCATTTGTTTGCTGATATATATATTGAAAAAGTTTGGAAACAGGAATCTTGAGGCCAGAACTGAGTGCTTCTTAAGTGAATTTAGATTCAGCTAAAGCATATTTTAACTGTGGTAGTTACTTGGGGTAAATTCATGTGGGTAGACCCTCAGATCAATTTGTCAGATGCCCAGAGTGAGTGCTTATTTGTCAGGGTTTTAGGCAAACCATGAAGAAGCAGTTAGTTGAAGTGTTGAAGCTGACTCCCTGCAGAGGGGAATGCTTTGCTCCATCCTTTTTCTGACCATCTTTCTCCTTCTGTTGTTTTGGGTAAATCTCCATACATCCCAGCTGCTGAATGACAAATCAATGCAAATCACCTTGCTATTATTTAATCACTTATTACCTAGAAAGTAACTTTCATCACTATTTCAAATTATCCAATTGCTCTGTTTCTTTTTTTCCTTCAATAAAATCTTGATATTCACAAGGCTCATTACCACACTGTAGATGCCAGTTTAGAAAAATATCAGCATGCCTGTGATTTTATGAGTACTCCACAGTGGAGAAATTGAATATATTTGTGTCCAGGTCAGAATGACAAGGACTGAAATGCATGGAAACATTTTAATCTAGTATGTTAATGGTTCTTTTCCTGTCTTGGAAACGTCCATTCTCTACTCAGGCAAAAGAAATAAAATTCAAAAAGTTATGAATAATGTCTAATTGAAAAGCCATCCCTGGTTTTAGACTTCAGAGAAGAAATTAACCATGACAGCTGCTTCTGGAAGGTATTTGTCAATGCTATTATGCAGAACTCTGAAAAATGCTGTTTTTTCCTGGGAGACTGTTATCAGGAACAGTTATGTGTTTTGCTTAAAGACTATTACTTCCATTGTTTTTGAACTTTACACCAGACACACTCTATCACAAAAATAATCACTTGTCTTGTGACAAAATAAACCGTTCTATTTCTTTATTTTTTTCAAGGCACCTCATTATCAACTTTGGAAGGAAGTTGAATTTATAAAAAGATAAGTCATGTAAATAAGCTGGAAGAAATCTAATGAAAGTCCTTTGTCTTCTTTGGCAAGCACAGCCCCATTAAACCGTGATTCTCCTTTGAAGCTTCAATTACCTGACTTACCAGAGCTGGAGCAGGGGAGAAATGGCTAATATTTCTGAACAATGTGCATGTGTGTATGTAAGGGGAAGTTATTACCTTTGGTGGGGGGGGGAAAAAGTCTGAGCACATTTACAGATTGCAGTTTTATTGTTTTGGCCAGCTGCTTAGAATCACAGGATGAAATTTATCCCTGATGTGTCTCTGCTGTAAGCAAGCAGAGGAGCAGGGCCAATAAGTGCTGTATCTTGAATAAGTCCAGTGCAACAGCACCAGAGATGCTTGTGCCCCATTCCCTTTCTCACATGCACATGGGTGCCCACTCATGTGTACGTGTGTTTGGGGCTCCAAATGCTGCTTTTATTGCGTGCACATCAGAAATGCCTCGCATTGCTCCCACACTAGTGCTCCCTAGACTACTGCACAGGGTCCTTTTGCGTGTTATTCTTTGCCACCATGCTTATGTCAGTTCTTCCCATTTCGAGGTAAAAGTCAAGTTCCTCTCGCTATTTTTTGGGTATGCCTTCATCACTGTCTTCAGTGTAATAGACTGATAGCAGTTACGATTAGACTTGATATCATGGGGAGCACCATCCACCTAGCCATGGTGGCGTGAAAGTCTGTGTGTCTTATCATACTGTTAGAGTAAATCAGAATAACTCAGGAATCCCAAGTATTTGAGTAAAATCGCTCCTGCTGAGCAATGTGCTGCTGCAACTACATTTCTGCTGCCTGGAGAGCTTCCTCTAAACTCAGCCAGACTCCAGGAATTGCTGCAGAGAGGCACAAGACTTGCAAAGCAGTAAGACCTACCTGCCTTCTCCCAAATGACATAGAGCCACACACTTTTATTCTTCAGTCAAGCATTCAGCTGATGCGCCAGCGAGCTGTATACATGCAGCTTGCCATGGATTTCTTACAAATTATTTTAATCCTTTTAACCCCGCCTCATCATTCTGGGTTGTATAAATAACCTAAAAAATCAGGGCTAAAAACATGGATTTTCTGTTCTTCATTGGAATGCTCCTCTGGTGTAACTGAGAGTAGAATCTGACCTGCTGTATCCGTTTTTGCAGAGTTCAAACCGTAATTCCAGGCCAGATCCTAATCTGTGCCTCTTGCTCATATTTCACTGAAGCTCTCAAAAAATACACATGCTGTGGACTGAAGTGCAGTGTTGCAGACAGCAAGTGACTATTATCTGGACTGAAGGGGCTTCTGGAAAAAAAAAAAAAAAGATAGCGATCAAATTGCTGAAGTGAACAACTGATGGGTGTTTTAAGTCTTTAATTTGTTTTCCTGTGCTTGGAAAAGCAGAACATGTTTGTCTTTAGAGCAAAAGGCGGTTATTGATAGTGCTACTTAAGTGAGCAAAATAAAATGCTTGCAATGACAGTTATCAAAAGTTAGGTCCCTGGAGATAAAAAGCTTTTGTGTGCATGTGCACTCCAAACCCAATCTTTCTATAGGCCTACATAAAGTATACAACAATGTGCTTCCCTTCTGAACTTTTTTGGGACATGGTATGGAAAGACTGTTGCAGTCTTCATGAAGTCAAATCCCAGATGGGTATTGGTTTCAAAGGGAACGATGACTAGCCAGTATGTTAAATATTTTAATTCAGTAAAGCCTCCTGTTCTCCTTGATGTTTGCTAAAGTTACGTTCAGCAGCTGTAGAGGAGAATGTGCACAAGAAACCGAAGGAGAATCCTGTGTCCTCTCCCCTTGCCTAACCAATAAATTTTAGCACTGAGTAGGCAGGCACAAGCCCTCCTCACCTTGGCCTGAGGGGTTGGGAGATGAGCAGCGAGGGGTTTAGATGGAAGCAGAGCCATGAGCAGCTGGTCCAGGTGCCACTGGTGCTCTGAAATGTCACTTTAAAGGCTATTAACATAGTGAAGGCTTTTGAAGGCTACTGAACTGTTTGTAGCATAATCCTTCCGCTTTTCTCCTGGAGCACTCTGCATGTTGTGCTAATAGACGCTTGTGCAGATGAAGCCCACCATGCGCATAGCTCTTGAGAGAAAAATTGCAATAGGTGCCTTAATGGCACAGAGTTGCAGATAGTCACTGCTCTGCTGTAAGTCTGATACAGGCAGGCAGTTGGGTCTGACCTACCTCATTTTTAGGTAGCTTTGAATTTTCACAGACTCCAAGGTTATCTGGATCTGGGCAGAACTTCTTGAAAGGTAAGAAATTACTGATAGTAGAGGTGAGGGGTTTTTTTGGGCAAAGGTTTCACAGAATCACAGAATGGTTCGAAGTGACCTCTGGAGATCATCTAGTCCAACCCCAATACCAAGACAAGTTCCCT
>NW_010310218.1:5274-12076 GCF_000700745.2 Antrostomus carolinensis | reverse complement strand
CCCGGATGGAGCCCCCCCAGCCTCTCTGGGCTGCCTGTCCCAGTGCTCCGTCACCCTCACAGTAAAGAAGTTTTTCCTCATGTTTAGTGGAACCTCCTGTGTTCCAGCTTTTGACTGTTGCCCCTTATCCTATCACTGGCCACCACTGAGAAGAGTCTGGCCCCATCCTCTTGACACCTGCCCTTTAGGTATTTATAAACCTTGATGAGGTCCCTTCTCAGTCTTCTCTTCTCCAGGCTGAAGAGTCCCAGCTCTCTCAGTCTTTCCTCACAAGAAAGATGCTCTAGCCCCTTAATCTTTTTTGTAGCCTACACTGGACTCTCTCCAGAAGTTCCCCATCTCTCTTGAACTTGGGGGCCCAGAACTGGACACAATACTCCAGATGTGGCCTCACCAGGGCAGAGTAGAGGGGAAGGAGAACCTCCCTAAACCTGCAGTTTCTGCAATATTAGAGAATAATCCTTTCTGCAACTTTGGAAAGTTGTTTGCAAACAATTTTTGGAGAAAAAAAAAGGGGGAGGACTGCGTTTGCAGTCAGACAATACAACGACCTTTCCTCCAGAGCAACTGCACTGGCATTTGATTTCTTTTGATTTCTTCTGCTTTTATTTTGGCTTCTGTAGAATTTGTCTAACCTTACCTTGCTTGAACTATGAATCAGAGTCTTTAGACCTGCTAGATTATCCCAGTGGATTTAAGGCAAGTCTTGATAGGTCCCTAATTTCTCACTGATGCTCCACTTCTCTCTGAGCACTCTCTTGGCTCTGGGCTGTCCTACTTGGCTAGGCTGGAGTGCAGGAGGCAGGTATCTACTTCTCATGCTGAGTATGCAACAGTTGAGACATAAGAAACATGAGAAAAAGAAACCTCTTTTCCCTTCTGCTATCTGTGAGCCTGGTTTTGCTACTGCAAGTGTTCTCAGCTGTGACTTTGCACTACAGGTGTCTGCTTTTATGATCTGTAAGTTATGAGGCATTTAGCTCATTTTCCCAGAGCATCTCCTTTCCTTTTCACAGGGCAAAGCTCAAATATGTCATTATGCACTACACTGCGGCCAGTTAAATCAATGTCTTCTTGATGACAATTTTTTTTCGGCGCTGAGTATTTGATCAGCTTGTTTCTTTTCATTGTAATTTATTGCCAGTTATGTTTTCCTTGCTCAGGAGCAGTAATGTATGACATAAAAGCCAGCTCTCCCCTCCCTCCCAGGCTACACTTGTCAGCTGTGTTCACTCATAGCTGTTGCCATTTTAATAACCAGTTCCTGCTCTTAGATCTTGAGGATGTATGATTTAAAAATCCAACAGCTGAGACCTGCAGTGAAATGCAGTGATTTTGCTGGAAAAGGCAACCCTTCGACTTGCCTTTCGCCTTAGGGAAATGGCAAAGGTGGGAGGTATTATGCTAGTTATCCAGTCCCAATCCTTGCATGGAGGAGAGCTGTTTCAACACTTTTTGAGACTAGTTGATGCCTCCTGAGTTTCAACCAAACAGCATTTCATCTGTTCCCACTGGAACCTTGCCTCCTTGTCTCTGTTGCAGGATCGTCACCCTTTTATCAGGCAAATTGCATATGCTAGGGTGGCTTTGTACTGTCCACCATTCCCACAGGGGATATTTGTTGCTGAAGGTAGAGCACTTGTCATTCTCTTAGCTCTGGTAGACAAGAAGGTTGGCTAAATTCCTGAGAAATAAACTTTGTGGCCATGATGAAAATGAGTGACTTGTTTCAAGAACAATCACAAGCACAGAGGAACACTGAGGTCCAGGTGGTGTTTCTCTTACATGGAGTAGTCCCATTCCCAGTAGCACATGGGAACTCTCTTCTGTCCTGTCTGATTTGGTGGATGTTGTTGGAAACTTGTCCTCTGGTTAGATGACAAAAGCACAAACCAATGTCTGCAGAGGAGCACGCAGTATTTTGAAAAAATAGTTTCCTTTTAAAGCAACAGTTGTAATAACCATAGTAATTCCTTAAGAATACAATCTTTCTGGTACAACTTGCCAGTGGGGTCATTGACTGTATACAGATCATAAGGCCTACTGCTTGTTAAGCTCAAAAAACCCCAAGGTCAAGATCAAATCATGTATCAAAGAACTCACACAAATAATCTACATAACATATGTTGTCCTAAGGCAACATGTTACTAAACAAATGGGTTTGCATCTTTCACTGCCTCTCTTTGCATTGCTGCTGCTAACTGGGTATTTCACCTTACTGCCCAATAATACCCCTCTGCAGCTAAGGTGTGATTTAGATTTGGTTTCAGGCAGAAACTTTGAAGAGTGAAGGTGGTAATTTTATCCAGGCTTTTTTCCTAAGTAATTTGTATTGTTCCTTTTATTGGAACTTTCTATAGCTTGTGCTTTCCATTGCTTTATTTTTTTCCTGTGGCATTGCTTCAGTCTTGTTGATGTAATCCCTTAATATATGATGGAGAACACTTCAGCCCTTCAGGGAGATGCCACTGGAGAACAGTTTCAGGTTATTGGGTCTTTCAATGTTGTTCACATCCATCCTTAATCATTAATGTTCTTCATCCATTCTACTTTGAAGCCAATTAAACATTTTAATTGACTTTAGTGTGCTTTGATCAATAGTTGTATGAGGCTGCTGTCATGCTGTACCGGTTGTTAAAAGGAGTTTGTATTTGGCCTTTACTCAAAAGGAATACCAATGTTGCTCTTAGTTGTAACTAACTCCTTGTAGTAGGGTCCTGTTGTACAACTGGTTGTGGACAGTTGAGCAACTCTTGCCCAAAGAATATATAATCTTAGTCGAGCAGAAAAGGCAGAATTAATATTATCACGACTAAAAATTTGAGGCATTGGGAAGAGTAAATAACTTGATCATTTTTACATAGAAACATTGGGCAGAACTGAGAAGCCACCAGCTCCTCTACGCCTTATCCTTCCACCAGTTGTTCTTGAACACCCCAGCTACTTTCATTTCAGACCAGTGGAAACAGTGTATGTATCTGAAAGCAGAGTCTGGCCTTTTGTATAGGAATCCATTTGCCCATCACTATGGAGCAACCACAGAGAAGCTGTGTAACAGTACAAACCCCACATTGTGTATGAGATTAGGACAGGAAATATGGGATTGCAAGTTGAAACTGCATGGTAAATTTAAGTGAGTTATACACACTGACTAAAACAACACGCCTGTCTTTCTGCGTCTATGCTCGTACCAGAGAGACTCACAATTTGGCTGTATTTATCCTCATATTACTCCCAGTTGGTGGGAACCTATTGCTCCCAGTTTCACAGATGAGGTCCTGGGCTGTCAGCAGGGAAGGTCACCTCCCTGGTGGTAGAGGAGATCCCAGAGCCTGGCTGGTGCCAGGCCATCTGCTCCACTTTTCCCCCTTGAAGGTGAGGAGGGGCAAGAAGCTTTGATAGACAGAGATAACAGCTCTCTGAAAGTTTCTTCTGAGAGATGTCTCCTACACAATCGTGTGTTTACCTGTGGAGATGGGTATGTGTTCCCTGGCTTTACTTTCTCCAAATTAGCTTTTTTTTTTTTTTTTTTTTTTTAAATCAGTAGCTAAAAATGCTTTTCCACTTTTTACACATTTCCTTTTTTAAAAAAGGCTAATGGGAAAAAAAAAATCTGCTTTCAGAAGTTATTTTTTTTTCTTTTGATAAAATTAACCCATTATTTTTAAAGCAGAAAACAACATATTTTTTTCCACTGAGCAGGCAAAAACACAATTTGTGTAATGAATAATGGGTAATTAACCCTTCTTGTCTGGAGGAGATAACACATAAGACCCACTGCACTACTTTTCCTGTGGAATAAAGTAGCAGTGGTATTAATCCAAGCCAAACACTGAAGTTTTACAATCAGTTGTATTATTTTTGCGGTCTTAGCATTTTCATAGCCAGAGCAGAAGGCTTCTGTAATTAAGGTGATATTTAATCTTCTTAAGACTGCTGGGCACCAGCTAACCACTCATGCTATAGAAAGGAGATAGCTGCCTTCTGCTCTGCTTTATACAGAACTAATGCCACACCTTGGTTTTTGGGAAGTTTCCAATGTAGTTTCATTTGGAATATCTGGTCACTTGAGCAACACATAGCTTAGAAATAAAATAGAAGCAATTTTCTGCTTCATTTAAAACATAATCCTTAATTCTGCCAACTTCAGCCTGGAAATTCAATAGAAAGATTTTAGTATGAGGCTTTGTGATTGAATGTCATGTTATGAAGTCTGTTTTACACCTCTGGTGTACTAACAGCGTGGATGCATTAGCTTTTGCTTGTGAAGGGGCAACGTGGTGCATCACCTTCTAGAGAGCTTCTCTGGAGAGCCATCCTAGCTGCAGGTTGAGGGGTTGGCCATGTCGAGGCTATCCTTAGGGATCTATGTAGAATGAACCAGGACAATGTGGACAAGTTTGAACAGAGGCAATGGAAATCTGCCTGCTGAGCTGAACAAACTGGGTTGTGCAGGAGAGTGAGCTCTCTCTTATGAGAAGGTCTTGCAGAAGAGGCTTCTTGCAGTTTGAAATGCTGACAAATTATGGTTACACCAGCCAGAAGTCAAATTAAGGAAGATTCATGTGGAGGCTGATACAGTTTTACAACAGTATAATTTTTGAGTGCTCAAAAGAGCAAAGCCAGCACAGTCAAACCCTGCTTTCCTACTGTCATCTCAAAGGGGACTTGCCAAATCACCTTGACTTGCCTCCCCCTACATGGGACTCCTACAAGAGAGCAAGTAGGAGTCAGCTGGGGCTACCGCTAGTAGAGGTTTCAGAGCATATAGGTAGTGGGGTCTCTAGCCCTTGGAAATGCATCAGACAGCAGGTCTTATTCCAAGAGTTTGCTGTAAAAACAATGACTAATCTCTACCCAGATGCAGCTGGTTTAGAAGTACACAGGGATATGTCATTAAGTTTCCTTGCAACTGGCTGGTGATTGTTCAGTGAGATATTGGGCTAGTTCATTATACATCATACTGATATGGGGAAGTCCTGATTGCCTTGGGCACTCGGAGATCCAGTGACTTCAGCAAGGAGATGTAATACTGCAAGCCTATTTTTTCTTATGGAAACTCCAGCCATAGATATGATCCAAAACCCCATGCTCATGCTAGGTTCTGAGGAGTTTACCTTGTTCTTTGAACAGTAGTGGATCTGCTGTTTCATCATTTTCAGAGTTTGCATAATTATAAGACTTTCTACATCATACTGTTTAGCACAAGGTTGAGTTTTTTTCAGCTTGTGGATCCCCAGCATTTCCAGCAGAAATACAGACAAAACTATATCAAAAGCATTGCAAAAGCAGGACTGCTGCTGTTTGACTTGTCCTCCTCAGTTATCTTCCCTGGGCCTTCAAAAGTGGTCATGATATGCAGACCACAGGTTTAGAACCTGCACAGGGTTCATCCCAGACTCTTACTTCTTCCCTTGGAAATTGTGTTTTTATTCAAATATTCATCTCCTTGGTTGCTTCTTCCTCCATTCAGTGAGTCTCCTTTGGAGCGACCCCTCTCCAGCATTTCTCCCATCCCACTGCCATGAGGCTGCCTTTATTCCTGGTCGAATTACTGAAGCCTTTCCTCCTCCCCGCAGCATTCATGTGTCCCAGCACAGGGTTTACCCCAGGCTTCCCATTGCGTAGGCCTCTGTACTGCTGCCAGATGATCCAGTATATGCTGCGGGTGATTCTCTCAGCCTCTGGAATGAATTATTTTATTGCTGCCAGCTTGTCAGAGAAATCAGCTTGAAAGCTGAGCCAGAGAGCAGTCCTGGGAGCGACCAATTCAAAGTGGAAGCAAGTCACCATCGAGCAGAATAAATAGGGGAATGCATCAGCTGGATAATATGAGCGCTGTTTTATAAGGGAATTCCAAAAGAACCAATTAGGCTTCAATAGGGAGCCAGGTCTTATGTTTAAAGCTCATAAATATACAAATAATGACACTCTAATTAAACATTGTTGTTTCCCAGGTTGGGGTTTTTTTTATGTGTATAGTTTTTCTGTTTAACTGCTGTTCTTGTAAAGATTTGGCATGGTCTGGGACATTTTTCTCTTCTTGATTACCTCACAAGGAATTTACATTCCCGCTCGGTGCCTGTGCTTTGGTGTGTGTGCTGCCACTGAAAAGGCTGTGAGCCATAAATAAAAGAACAATATGACCACAAGCACCTCCTGCAGAGGAAGAAGAAAGACATGAGTAAAATAATATGCCAGAGAAAATCGTAGAGCAGATAATTTATCTACCCCTAATTATTTCTGGGCCAGAATGAAGTATTTCAAATAGTAAGAAAACAACTCTCTTAGTTTTTTCCTAGTGATTTCAAACCATTGACCTATTACAATTCAATTCAATTTTAGTTGGCTGTTTGTCGGAAAAAAAATTACCAAAGGTCACTTACGAGCACTGCAGAATCAGCTTCATATATGTTTCTGAAAGGCTATTTTTTCATGCATTTTTGACACTTTTGGCCCTTCAGACTTCTACATCTTGAAAGAAAACACTTCTCAGGTGTCACATTAATCTGATTGGTATGAGATTATGTCTTGAAAATTGCTGATTTTGGATATGGGTGCCGGGTCCATTTAAACAACTTCAGCATAAATAGTAATAATAGACTACAGCGGCGCAGTCTTTCAGAAGACGAGACAAAAAGCTGTGCTTGTTAAAACAAAAAGATACCCCAGAAGCAGGAAATTTAATATTATTAATGAAAACAGAAGGAATTATTAGGAATGTTTTCACACGATAGAGTTCCTCATTCAGGACGAATTACCACAGGGACTTTACCAAGGGGTCTTGCTGAATCTTTTTCCC
>NW_010310218.1:0-5245 GCF_000700745.2 Antrostomus carolinensis | reverse complement strand
TATAACCTATGATGTATTTGTAACATTTGCATGTAATCTGTCAGGCAGGGCCTCCGCTATAGAGCGTGGGAGTTTCAGGCCTGTGGGATTTGTGAGGCTACAGATGCAGAAGTTGAAGTCAGTCAGATTTGTGGCGTGGATAGGGGTTTCCCCAGTGTTAGAAGAAGTGAAGAGTAAGCCCTGAGTGTGCTGCAATCTGACTGCACAGGCTATCCTCACAAGGTTTCCGTTTTCAAGGTTTGGATGTATTTTGGCATTGGAGTTCTCCTTTTAAGCTGATCCTCCACAATTTTTCAAGGTTCACCCACATGTCATAATTACCCGAGAGGATAACAGCACATGGATGCAATGAAATGCATTCATAAAAATGCTTGTTTTTGCACTGTTGGGGCTCTAACTGCTTGTTATCTCTGAGCATGATTTAGAAGGACATAAATGTAGCATCTCAGCCTTACACAGTCATAACTCCTTCCATCAAAAAATCTCGAAGCATTTTACACACAGATGTAACCAGATAATATGTCCTGTTGTCTGTGTGGCATCTCCAACATCAGTTATCATCATTCTAAACCATATGCCAGAGTCTAGAGTATTCCCTGAAGTATTTTACATGGGAGGAATACATGTAAATAGAATATCTGGCAATCTATGAATGGCTCACAGGATTTTAATCAACTGCACAGTTTTAAAATTGGCATTTAAATCCCTCTCACATCTGTTGTTTAAAATAGCCAACAGCGTGTGGGATACATTCAGTATGCAATATTCATATGAGTATGTTAATAATAGTATACATTATCACAGCAAAAAATAAGGTGTGTAACTGCAGTGCTCATTAGAGTATTTAGAGGTTTTTGAGAAAGCACTGTTTAATATTAAAAAAAGAAATATTTTCCCTCCACAGACAACACTGAGATATATTCTCTGTATTTTGAATAGAGGACTTAAATGTTCCCATTTGCACCCTTGCTGCATGCTGTGGTTTCCAGTGCTCTCCAAGATCAGTTCTTATGGGGTAACTCACATAGAAAGCTAATAAAAGGCACCTGCTTTAGCTTCTAAGTATCAAAGAAGGTGAGACAGTTCTTGGAAAAAGTTGTTTACGGATGATCTATGCAAGGTCATAGGTGACAGCTAACTCCACCACTCTTTCTTCATCTCAGTGAAGTCTTTAAAAGAGGTTTTAGGTATGGAATGCACCAACATGGGGTGTGTTGCATCTCTGACTGTAGAGGGTTCTGAGTGTTGGGGACAGCTGTACCTCTGCTCTAAAAAAATTACAGTAACTCTGTGACCCAAAAGCTGTTGAATTCTACCTAAAATAATCCTGAGTTTCATGGGTTTTCTTAGGTAGCTTCTGTCTCTTGTCCTTTCTAGTCCTGTGCTAGTTGTTGTTCTCATACACTACTGGTCGTGTGCTAAAAAAGGCATTAAAAAAAACCAAAACAAAACCAAAACCAAAACAAAACACACAAAAACCACATGGGAATTTAATTCCACCCCACAGGAATGACTGTACTACACTAGTCATTGTTTTGAAGCATGTTTTAGAAATTTGTAATGACAGCATTGGGATTATATAGTTAATTGTGGAGCAACCATTTTTACAATTTGTGTTTTACCCCACATGGAAAGCTGTAATTTACTCCAAGTAATTAGGTTAGGTTTAATTTTGGCGAGACATAGGCCTATATTATCCTGTGTAATATTCTGTAATCCTCACGTTAGGTAGGATGCCAAGTATTCCGTTTGTTTTGGGAGCCAACAAAATTGCCACTTGTCCAGAGTTGTTCTTAGACAGAATTGTGAAAGTGGTAACATTTTGCTGCTCAAACCAGTTTATTATTAGTCTGACAGTGACCTAGAGATCTTTGTATCATTCATTGAACATTATGTAGAAGGTATATGGCACTTCACTAATAAAACTACGTATTTAATGGCAAAGGGGGGCAATGTTAAAAGTCTTGACATCATCAGAGACTGAGGCTACTTTTGGTTTTTCACGATTGGACCCCAAAATCTCAATTTCTTTAGCTTCTTGTCATACCATAAAGTATAGTGGTCAGTGAGATTACACCACTGTCATATTGCAATTACGCTACTCCTATCAGTTTGTCAATAAAAGATAAATCTAAGGGTTTTTTTAAAAAAAAAAGTAAGCCAAAATTTGTTTTTCCTCTCTACCCTTTCAAATGCCTTTTTCTGTACTTTCTGTCTTAGTGGTTTGCCTGTTCTTTAGAAAGTCCATTTATCAAAAGATATTTGAGTATATAGTCATAGGTTGGTGGCTGTTGAGGGACTGACAGCTGCAAATGACATTTTAAAAATCAATAATTACTATGTATATGGACTGTTTTCTGAAATAGTTCTCTTTACTTCTGAAATCTGAGAGGAAGGATTCCCTAACAGTTTGTGCCTTACTGAATATAACTAACATCTTAGACACTGAGATTTTTATATGTTCTGTAATATCCAATTAAAAACTTTCATCCTCTGTTGATTTCTTAACACTTTTACCACTTATAGGTGCTGTTATTTCTTGAAATCAAAGTTAAAACATAATGGGCTAATGATGGATCTTGATGAGGTGTGATTTTTCGCCTCAAGCAAACACATATGGGGCTCACTTTTCCCATTAAAACTGTTAAGTAGCAGTCCTCTCTGACAGTTTGCTTCATTTGGTAATTGTCATACTGCATAGGATGTTTAATTTTCTTCCATAGGAGATATTTTTACTTTTCTACTAGAAGACTATGAAATATGTAAGCCCATAAAAAATGTTTCAATAATTTTCATAACTGGTGTTGAAGAAACAGCTGGATCCACATTCTTGTCTGTAAAGTCCATTATTGCAATTCCCAGTTCATCATGGTGGATTGGGTAATGCCGCACTAAGGAATTAACTCAGTGTTTGGAAGGGACGGAATTGTACAATTGATTTTTTTATTATTATTATTATAAATGGCATCCAATAATAATTCCTGTACTCAGTCACTGACATATATGACCTCTCTTTCCTTCCAGCCCCTCTGAAAATTTCTTTGTTCTGGCTATTTTGACCATGTGAACGTTCAGGGAGATAGAACATGTATCAATGATGTTCCTACACATCTCAGTGAAGGAAACAATAAACATTGATCAGTGCTACTAGGAAAGGGAGTGATAGAGGTGTAATTTTATGGGGAACAGCAGCTGCATAGTGGTTAAAATAGAAGGCTGAGAGCCAGGTCTTACTAGTTTATCCTCAGCTCTGCTGTAATCTTGTTCTTATCATTAACCCTGCATTAGTCCTTTCAGTGGCATTCCTCCCTCTCCCACCCTAAGCAATTTAGGATTGTTGAAGATGGAATTTTGGCCTATGTTCTTGGGTGGAGTGTTCATACCATTTTGCTTTTGGCACCCACTGTACGTGGCTGAGGCCGCCTCCATCATCTCTTTTGCAGTCAGAAAAGAGAGGTAGATGTCAACCAGACTTTCCTTTTGTTCTCACTCCTAACTTGGGCACTAGAGTTAGGTTTCTAAAGTAATGACTATTTCAACATATTTATTTGTCAGATAGCAATTAAAATCACATAATTCTTCCCAATGTTTATAAATTTACTATAAGTAACTAGTGATTTATTATTATAAATAGTAAATGCAATTTTTTTTTATAAATTCAGAGAGGCTGATTTGTGTTGGAAATGAAGCTTTGCTTCTCAACTCTATAAAAGTACAATTCCCCCACCAGGGGGGGAATACAAAGTATATTCCCCCACCAGGCCAAAGCAGAATGATGCTAAAAAAATATGTTTCTTGAGGAACCTTAATACATATGACATCCACTCTGTGCCCTCACTACCCAGGCCTTAAACTCTTTAAATGTGGTCTGTCTTTGTGCTGTGTGTGAACAATGTCTAATTCACTGGGAACCTGTCTCTAAGAAATCCTTGATACTATTATGGTCCAAGTAACAATTGAAAAATACTGTGAAATTTTATCAATTTGTTCAAGGTCTAGAACAGCTGATTGGTAATTGCTGTCTTTTTGGTGCTACTATTTCATGCTCAGAAAGTGCTGTTGACAAGGCAGAAGCCTAACCACTCATCTTGTTCTCTGATTTCTCTTCCCTTTCATCCTCTCCAGAAGTAGATCAAGAATAGAACCGCAGACTAGTGCCTGTGGTGCAGAGCTCTTGGGGCTGCTGTCTGTGTGTGCTGGAGCATGCTGATAAAAAAAGTAACCTCAACAACAACAAAGAAGGAAGAATTGTTTTCTTGCCCCCTATGGAATGGAGACCTGAAGGCAGGCGGGAGGTCCTGGTGTCTGGAGGAGTCGGCATGGCGGAAGGCTTGTGATTGCCTTTGTAATATAATTGTTATAATGGTAGGCCAGGGAATTGCAGTGGTTCAGTGCAAAGCTCCAGCCGTTTCTCCTTGTGGTTCTTTGTGTGGTTACAGCAGGAGCTGGAGCATCCCTATATGCAGATGTGCCATGATTGAGAATGTGTCTCAGATGACTTTTGAGCTCTGTGGGTAGCAGCAGACCACAAGGAGCAGGGGAAGAACTAAACCTTCAGGAAGGCTTCTCCCTCCACAGCTTTATGGAAAGATGTTGGGGAAGGAGAGGGAGAAAGACTTATAAAATAGGTGCAGCTCTGAACCAGATACACAGCCATGGGGACAAAGAAGGGAAGGAGAGAGATTAAGACATGCACAGGTCTCATTCTGCATGGAGGAGAAGAGCTCCTCAGAAGAGCTCCAAAGTTCCTCTGTATAGATACAGCCAATAGATATTTTTTTTATGGTCTTCAAGGACTCCTTTCACATGAACATCCTTTTCTGTTGTGCTTTTTCATTCTTAATGATCATACTGTATTCACAGTAGCAGTGAAGGAGTTACTAAAGCTCTCTTTGGGAACTGGGTGAGACAACTTTATCAAATGGATTTGTAAAGTCTCTAGTTCCGCCATAGTTAGACCATTAGAATTTTAGATGTTCCTCCATCCCTGGACAGGTGATGGAACAACTTATCCTCAGTGCTATCTCTAGGCATATCAAGGATAAGCGGGTCATTGGGAGCACTCAACATGGTTTTACCAAGGGGGAGTCATGTTTAACCAACCTGATAGCCTTTTATGAGTACATAACCAGGTGGATAGGTGATGGTAGAGCAGTGGATGTGGTTTATCTTGATCTCAGCAAGGCATTTGACACCATCCCCACAGCATCCTTGCAGCCAAACTGAGGAAGTGTGGTCTGGATGA
>NW_010310217.1:10819-66945 GCF_000700745.2 Antrostomus carolinensis | reverse complement strand
GGTGGGAGCCCCGGGCGGGCGGCGGGTCCGAGTGCCCGGCTGCGGGCGGAGGGAGCTGTTGGCAGCGCACACGGATCTGCCCCGCTCGGCTCAGTTGAGGAGCGCTTTGTTTAAAAAATAATCCCGATTACCAGCCGTTGGTGCAGAGCAGAGAAGGGAACGGCAGCTGTCAGAGGAATACCGTGAACTGCAGCTCCGGGTGTAATGAGCGGATATAAATATTTCAGAATTGCTTCTCATGTGGCCTTCTTGCTGAAGAAGGAATTCAAATCAGTCTCATTTTTTTCATCCTTCTCTTACTTGTCTCAGCCCTGGCCAGAATTAAAGAATGAGTGAAGCTAGGTGTTATCTTGTTTTTTATAGATGGCTTTCCTATCAAACTCTTATTTTCTAATGATTTTGATACCGATGGAGATGTTTAGTTTTTAAACAGGTTGAAATTAAATGAAATGGACTGCACAAGCTAGGCAACAATTGTACTGGTTTAAAATCCTATTAAAATAACTGGCTGTCCCTTTGTGACAGACAGCTCAGAGTTGCAGTAGTAGTCCAACAGCTCGCCCCTGCTAACAGTTTTCATGCATTAAAAGCGAGCTGGAAATTGGAGTACAACGTAGCTGCATCTCCTGTTACTCTCTAAAGTTATCTAACTTTTAGTGGTCCTGTTACTTTCTAAGGTTATCTAACTTTTAATGGCAATATACTTTTGTATCCCTTCTGGCACCTGCAGGTGTGATGGGAATGATGCCTTTATTGGGATTTACCCTATTTAGTTAATCAAGTTCACTCCGAGTATGCTTAGGAAAACACCTATAATCAGTTCTATGTAGTACCATCAGTTGCGTGCAGTAACAGTAAGTTCTCAGATTCTGGTGACCTTGAAGTGCGTGCTTTGAAACAGCTGTTAGATGGGTGACAGTGTAGACACATAATCCCATATGAGACCGGGAGGTATCTGAACGCTTAAACCATTTTTCTGTCTTTCTGTTTTGATTACAAAGAATCTCTGTCTGTAGACACTTAGTTTAAATCAGGACAAAGTCTTATGTATACTTAATGCTACAGTAAAAAATTGTTTTAACTACTTTTTTTTTCTTGTCAAGAGCTGCAGTATTAAGGAATGCAGATTACTTAATAACAAATTAATTTGAGGTTAATCATCTCAGTATAAACTGTCTGATCTTAACCGTAGATGACAGCATGTATAGGTACTGCAGCATAATTGTTGCTTTTAAAATTTTAAATTCCTAAGGCAAAGAATGGAAAAATTATCTTGAACTTGAATAAACTTATATCCAAGAGGGAATAAAAATATTTCTAAGTTTTATAAATAATGCAAATTTTTTAAAAAATGTTGAGGTGCTGTTCTGTGAACTTTCTAGTTTTTCCAGGATATGTAACACCCCTACAATACCTTCTTTACATACTTAGTGGTTTTTTTCTCTTCATTAGGCCCCTTAATAATCCTGGATTGCCCTATTTGAGGAGGGTTGATCCAATCAAAGGTGAGATAGGACAGCTAGGCAGTGGCTGACAACTATTTCTATTTTGAACCTCCCCCTTCCCAAACAGTGATTTGCACTTGAAATGCTGGTTGTATGTCCTTGCTCTTCCTCTTTTTTAAATTTTATATTTTTATTGAGGTGTTGATGTCACAGTTGAGAAATATGAAGAGGTTTTATTGGGTTTGTGATTCAACCTCTTAAAAATAGACCATTCTCTCAAGTAAGGTAATAGTTCTAGTAAGTGACAGTTCTGTGCTTTATTCTTGTAAGAAAGAATCTGACATGCTTAAATACCTCATGGCTAGTTTTTTCTATGCCAGTTCCAAAATCCAGAGAATGCTTAAATACTTACTTCCAAGTTTTTCTAAAGCACAGTTGGAGCAATACCAATAGATTCGGCATCCTCTTTCGTTTTCACTGAAGTACAAGAAGTTATCTTAAATGAAAATCCTTTATCTGGTCTTCAGGTTGTCTAATTACCTTGGAAAAATGCTGTTCTGATTTTTTGAAATATCTTCAACCTGTATCCCCAGCTTTTTGGTAGTTCTGATATTGACTCTATGCTTGAGGAATCGTAATTCTCATAGAAAAGCAGTATTTCTTCATGCAGCTGGAGATGAGTTTGATCTATTGTCACTATATTCCTGTCTGTTCATTTAAAAGAAGTGTCAGTAGCTAATTACCAGAGCCAGCAATTATACTTTTGCATGTTTCCATCCTCTGCAACTAGTATTCAATTTTTAAGAGCCTTTTTATGTCAGTAGAGGACACTCGGGGTTTTTTTAATATAGAATTTGTACTATCAAATGGACAGCCCGGTAGGTAATAGGCTTGCTTGTATCTTGTAATCCTGCAGGGATGTGGCACACTTCACTGAGGGCTTTAAAGTTCTGAGTACAGCCACAGGGGGGCTAAATAACTTCATTTATGCCCTGGTACTCTCTGCTAAGTAGGTTGCCCAGGTCTGTTCTAACTGCCAGGTTTCCATTTCAGCTTAATTGTAGGCAAGTTTCACTCATTTAATTTGTGAAGAGTAAAAGAGGAACACAAAGAGTATTTAGAAAGGATTCAACTTTGGGCTACTGTGAAAAGAATTGGTTTTTAGGGGCTAAGAGATTAAAAGATTTTTGATGCAGCTAACTTTCCTTAGAATGCATTGAGTTCCTTCAAATACCTTAAAACCTATAATTGCCTTAATCTAGTGAATCTTGCAAGTTACTGCAAACTAATGAATGTAGCAGAAGGTTTCCCATAATTAATAAAAACTTAGATTCATAGGTGACTCTTGGAAACAGGCTGTTATATTGTAATAATAGATTTTCTCAGGAGCTTGTTAGGGAAAATTTCTCTGAAAGCTGAATTTTTAAAAAAACAACTTGATTGCTTTTAAGCACTCCCACTAGAATTGGGAGTCAGCCAGTCTCCTACAGGAGTCTGTGTCCTCACATAACCTCCAGTGGCAAGCAAAAGTAGAACTGGCTGTGAAAGTGTCTATGATTATTTATTATAAAAAAAAAGAAAAAGATATTGTGTTTCAAGGTAAGGCCTAGATAAGGAAGAATTCTTTGCAGTGGTATAACCAAGAAAAGAAAAAAGCAGTAATGGCAGGTGTGTTGCATCTTGTTAATGATTATCATAACTTTAAAATTGTACTCTTCCTTTAGCTTTATATAGTTTCAGTACAGAAAAGCTTGTTTGTGAACTGATCTGAAAATAAAGCCACTGTTAAATGAGCCATGCTTTTAGAAATTTTTAGTTGACTTGCAGCCTACTGGAATAATCATGAGCTGTTGAATGTATTTCCTGTTTTCTTATATACTTAGAGAATTACTTCTACTTTATAGGGAGTTTGTAAAATTTCCCAGGAGTTACAAAACTTACTTTACAAAGTAGTACTTGGGTTTTCTGGTAATCTCCTCTCAGTCACATGCCTCATTAATCCTTTTACTTAAAGTTTGTAAGTCCTCTTAGATTACATTTTTTAAAAAGTTTTTAAAAGTAAATTTTAAAAGGTGAGTGTTTTTGTGTTTATATTTTTGTGACCACAGCTCTGTTTTTGGCAAAATGTTCCCTAATGGGCATGTAAAAATTACTTAATGGCATCTGTACTTTTCTGCTAATATTTTTAAGGCTTTCATTCTTTCTCTGACAGTTTTTCTCAATTTTTTGTGACGATGTTTATAGTTCTTTCTATGTTACTGCTTTCCAAAAAAGCCCAGAGTTAAGATTGTTATTAAAAATCATATCCCAATAACCTGTTTTTATACAGAACAGTCAAATGATTAAGGAAGATTGAAAAACCAAACATTTTCCATTGTGACCATTTTTTCCATAAAGCCTCTGGAAGTATTTAGCTCCTGTACTTTCAGGTGATACAGATTTATTCTGTAGCTATGAGCAGTTTAAGGCAGACTTCTGAGTGACTAGAAGTCTGGAAGCCGTATAAATATAATGCTGTGGCTGACGTAATGATCTGTGACATTACAGCAGAGCATGATGCCATGCTGATGCAGTCCTGTGGCTCCTGGCATGTCTCTTGTCTGCCAGAACTTGTTCATATCTCTGCATCTGAGGCCAAACGAACTCCTGAGAGTTGTTGGGATGCCTGACCTCCCCAGCTTCTGAGGGTCTTGGAAATAATCTTTTTTGTCTAAAAAGATGGCATACTTTATGGACAGCATGAAGAATGCTAACACTTTATACTGTATATGCATTCTGTATGGAAACCTTAGTAATAGTCGTGAAGAGGCAAAATATCCAGAGTGAAGTTAGAGTATTCCTCACTTTGAAGACAAAAGCTGTGCATCTTAAAGACTCAAAGTAAATAGAGTCTTTAAAATTAAAATTAATGCTTGTAGTTTGCTTGGTGACAATGCTGTCCTGGTTTTTTTGTCCATTCTTTCTATCCTATGCCTTAATAAGAAAATGGAATTAAAATATTAATCCTGTTCTACATATTAAAGTTGTATTCAAAATTTGTGTGTCTGTTTAGTTTAAGGATAGTGTCTTCAGTCTTCTCACTTGAGTAACTTTTTTTGGCCTTTGAGCCCAGAATGCATTTTGTAGTTGCTCCTTCCCAGTTCTCATGTGGGATCCTGAGAGGTGATTTGAATAAATTTAAAATAAATAATTCAATAAAATTCAAATCACATAGGTGATTTGAGTAAGTTTTGAACGGAATACTCTGTTTTCAGCTGGAGTAGAAGGGTCTGAAGAGACTGTACAGCATAGAGTCTTTTGGTCAAGCAGTGCTTGACTGCTTTTTTCCACATACTTGGGCTTTGAGGCATTGAATAATGATTTAGGTGGCTTCTTTTAGGTGTTGTCCATGTGTTACACTTCTTCTGAAAGCACAGATAATGGCCATGAAACTGTAGCAGAAAGGCTGATTTCACAACGAGAGGAGGAATTATTTTGCCTTCTGTAGCTCTTTGTAGTGCTCACAACAATTCATAATGCATCATAACCAGTTGAAGTTTTGATAAAATAAGGTGCTAACAGAACAGAGAACCCTCATGCTGCAGATTTGAGTATATTGTTATTTGTTAAAAGGAGGTATTTGGGAGCTGGTGCAGGTTTACATTGTGCTTGGATCCTCTGTAGGTTTCCTAGGTCAGGTGAAAATAGTGAAATACTTATTTCTGTATAAAAAAAAACCAAAAAACAACCGGTAGTGATTAAGTCCTTAAAATGTGCTGATCATTCAATTTTTTGAGCAAACAATGCAAATACTTTTATAAGTAGAAATAAAATGGAAGTATGTAATATTTACATAATATGCTAAGAAAAGTCATACATGTATTGGATGAAAATAAGAGCAAGAAACAGTCAAATTTGTCATTGTTTAGAAAAAGTTTCAGTAATGCTGCACAAGGTGTTTGTTCGGTGGCTTAAAAATATTTAAAAATAAAAACAAATATTGTAAAATTGTCACTAATAGCATAGATGTTGGAGATACTAACAAAAAATATTTCTGTATGATCCAATACTCATTAGCACAAAGTATTGAAAAAAGATTATAGGCAAGATTTGTGCTACAGCAAGTTTGAGCTGTAATCTTCCTGGAGAATTAAATGGAAACTTGGAAGAAGTTTGTCTGGTTTAAGTCACTGTGCACTGGTCTAGTATATGTTAGAATGCTATGGAGTGCGTTTCCTTATATACCTGTGTAAAATGAAAATAGCTACAGAATGTTAGATATAATACTAACTTGAAACTTATCCCAAACACCTTTCAATAACATAAGCATTAATAAAATTAAGATCAGCAGTGACTGAACTGTCTTATGCAGAATAGGTTTAAAATGATAAAAATATAGTCTTTTCAGCAGCAATTGTACAGAAAGCTTAATTCTACAGCAGTTTGTTACTGAAATTGCTTATTCAGTTGGACAAGTTTTAACAAGCAATGTTTATAAATTTGTATTTATAAGTAATATTGGTCATTAATAAAGAATATGCTTTTTAGTGTCATAACTGAAGACGGAAAATTAGGAAAATAATTTAAAAATGGTTACACAAAGTGTATATATGTTACATTACATAGATAGAAATTACATTGTAGTTTGGGTTTTGTTCTTATGTGTGTGAAAACATACTGGAGATATGCACGTGTGGTTTTGGTTTTGTTGGGTTTTTTAATGGTATACTAACAAAGATGCCTCACCTTCTTCAACTGGGATGTTAGGTGGTGTTAACTGGGGTTGGTTTGGGTTTTTTCCTCTTGCTTTAAGTATGACCAGGTCCAAAGCATGGTTGTATACTTCAGACTTTTCATGGAGATGCTTCTCAAGTTGGTGAGGAAAAGTTAAGGGGTTTTTTGTTACTGTTGCTGTATCTTCTGACAAATAATGCAAGAGCTGTTTTGACACCAGTGTGACAGGTAAAACTGAATATAGAGGAAAAGCTGGTGAAGCTAGTTAATGTTTTCTATGTACTAATTTATAAAATGTAAGATAATTCAGAAGCCCTGCTTTTCACCAAGACTTCAACTTGGTGAAACAGAAGTCTCGCAACCACAATGTGGAGGCTGTGGATGGTTTTTTTTGAGGATTTTTTGTTCCCCCTCAAGACTTAATACAGCTGATTATAGAAGTATCTGAGGGACAGACCCAACTGAGACCCTTTAAGTAACGTAAGGACTTCACTTTGTCTGTGACAAGAGGTTTCTAGACACCTCTGACCTGAAAGGAACTGGAAATGAGTTTATAATTAGTTACAGTTTTTTCCATGCAGATAGCCAGAACCTCCCCCTACCCCCGCAAGGGAAGTTGTATTTCTTTAAGTCTGAAGAGATCAGTCATGCAGTATGAATTATTGTAACCTGGTATTTATGAAGGATTTTCAGGCTAAAAGGTAGGGGGGAGTCTCTGGCTCCATCAAATTCTACCAAAAATGTTTAAAACGTAAAGGTTTATAATTTCCAGAGGGGAGATGTGGGAGTGAGCCACTATATGGAATGTTTGTCCTCTTATTTTTCTCATATAATATGAGAATATGCTGGAAATGCATTAGAGAGGCTGAAATATTCACTATCTTCCGTGAACCTGAAGTTGGGACTGAAGTCTAAATTTTTTAATTTATTTTATTTTTTGTATGTGTAATGCATAATTAAACTGTGACAGTCATTGTCTAGAATGTTTTTGAGTCCAGGAGCCTCATATTAAAAAAGGAGTGGGACTGATTCATGAGTAGTATCTGTTAAGCACAGTGATTAAGGTAGAACTTAATCCTCAGAGTTTGTGAAGTGCTATTGCCAGGGTTAGATAGAAGAGTATTCCACAGAACCTGGCTTTATACCTTTTGTCTTTTCCTCTAAGCATTTGTTACTGCCAGAGAGAACTAGAATGGCTTTCTTCTTTTCATTAACTATGTGAGTCACTATTTCTTACTGGTTCCACTCATAAGAGCAGAGCTATCAATACTCATAGTGTGTGCAGTGGATTTCATTTATTAAAGTGTAACCTCATTGTCCAAGATAAACTTTCCTCTTTGCAGATTTTCAGATAGTTCAGAAGTTAATAGTTGGATTTGAATAGCTTTTCCATCTCGAGGTTTTATTTTTTTGGAGTTATTTTGATGTTGGCTGACTTCCTGGAAGGAAAACACGCTCTTAGCTATTGAGCTGAGAGGACATTGCAAACTTTGTATTTTAGTTACGTCTTGTTCCTGAAGTACAAAAGGATTTTGTACATTGTGGAAATGCAACAGGCACAGACCACAAACGCCATAAACCATGAGGCAGTGTATCTCTGATGCAACAGTGGTTTTAGGAGTGGTAAATGTGACCAAACTGCCCTATTATGGGAGTGAAGTAGGAGTTGAAAGTATTGCGATTAGTTTTTCCTGGCTATATTCAGTCTCATTGAAGCATGTTTCTAACGGGATAAACTTGAGTCATTCGGCAGACAGTTGTCAAGGAGAAGAATAAGGTGCTTTTGGTACCTCTCTTCTGGAAACTGTGTTAGTGGCCCCATTGAGAAGCTGCAGAGAGCTTTCTTGAGGCATACGTAGAAACTGCTGTAAAAACTTAATGCTGTAATAGGGGTATGTTCAGTCTTTTAACTGTAAATATGGTGGATTGCATGTTGACTTTGGAGATTATGATGAGACGAGGATTGTTTGATAAATAGATTGATATATATGTGTGTCTGCATCACACTCTTTTTAAATTAAAAAAAATATCCTAGTATCCTTAAAAAAAAAAAAAAAAAGTCAGACTTTGATTTTTAGATGCTGTATAGGCAAGTAAAACATAATTGCTTTATTTTCTTTCATTGATGGAATGCCATTCTGGAAGCTTCCGTGAAGGTCTGGGACTATTTTCAAAACAAGGGACTATCTGGATGAAAAGACCTCTTAAAAATCAGGATGCTTTCCAAATAAAAGCTAACTGAAAGCCATGGAGAATTGTTTCTCTTTTTCCTAGAGGTACTGTTTCCCTTCTCTGCAGAGATAGGAAGCCAGTGTAACTGAGCTGGTGAACTGCCAGAGGATGCAAGCTGTATTGTTATAATAAATTGGTTTTTTTCCTTCTTCCAGTTTTGTAGGTGAAGCAGCAAGTCATAATCCATATAGTTAAATAAAACTTATCTATGGGCATCTAATGAAAATATGAGAAAGGGAAGGTGTAACCCAATAAACGTAGATAATCTGTGTTAAAAACAGCTCCTGTCTCTGATATTTCTTTATAGTATTTTGATAATTGTTCAGGGCTAGTGGCTTTGCTGCAGTACTAATACCTCGGTTGCCATAGAAATCTGAGGCTACTTTTAGTCCTACTTTTTTGTCTAAAAGTGGGAATATATATGTTGCAGACTAGCTTGCCCAGTTCCAGGAGGAGGATGAAATTAAATATGAACAAAATAAGAAAAGATGAGGTAAGAATTAATGGGTGTATTTCTTGCAGGTTGTGATATTAAATAATAAGAGATATTTTCTTGTGTCAAGCAGAACATACATACTTGTGAAGTATTGTAGAGAAAACTTGTGTGTGGCTTGTGTAAGCAAGGAGTAACCCGTGGGAACTCAGGAGTGGTGTTTGTCCAACTTCTGAGGCATATGGAGACTTCTTTGCAGGATGAATTTTTTTTTTTAATCAGTTTCCTGTAGTTAGGCCACTTAGCACTTTGGCCATATCGTATCAAGCTGATAGCAAAGATCGGTTGGCTAATGGAAACAGTGATTAAGGGCTTGAATTTTCCTGAGACTCCAGGGTGATAGTGAAACAGCTGCTGTTGCAGGCAGTGGAAAGTATGAATAACTCTTGCCTGGGGTTGTATAACCAAAAGAATAATCGGATCAGAGACTAGGTTAAATCATTGTGACTTCTATTAAAAACACTGTTAGCCCCTGTGTTCACGCCTCATTACCGCTTATAATTTAAGGACGCTAAATAGAGCCCACCTATTAGGCATGAATTAAAGCCTTCACATCAGGAGTCCGTTATTTTTCTCTTGAGAAAGGAGTGGAGGAGAAGGTATTTGCCTGAGAGATATATAATAACTTTGAACAGATTTTAAAAGGTTGTTTTTTTTTTTTTTAATTTAGTATATGCCAACAAACTTTAGAAGCAATTTTCGTAACCTAGCCCATAGCAGGTTAAGTGCAGTAATTCCTCACAGGAGGTGATTTCAGGAGAGATTGTTCCTTAATTAACTACTTGGGATGCAGCTGTGTCTCTTGTTTCTTAGTGAGTTGCCAAAATAAAACTCTGTTCTTATCAATATTAGACTGCATATTACATGAAGTTTTCATCTTCCCCGCTGAAAAAAGTGAAAACCTAAAATTTCTGTAGGAAGGGCAGGGGAAGCAGAAGGTGGGATGAAATGCAGAACTGTATTGATTTTCAGCAGTGTTAATTGAAGTGTGAGTTCATAAACAAAAACCATTGCTTTGAATATTCAGGAAGTTATAATGGTTTTGCTAATTATTTTCTAATACTGATCTTTTTTCCCTCTTCAATTAAAACAGATGTGTTCTTGCCATATAAACAAATAAATTAAATGCATCCAGAAAGCTCTACTGTTGAGTACCTCAAAAGCTTTAAATGCCAGTGTTTTTTTTTACCAATAGTGTTTCAACAGGGAAATTACCCTGAGGCATCTCTGATTAGGTCAGATGGTCATATGTCTGTTTTGCTGGTTTTTTAATGCCAAGATGTTGCCCTTGTGTTGCAGTGAAGGGATTAGTTACATAGGAAGCTTCACAAACTTTCCAGACAGTTAGTATATTTAACTGTTAAAAAGCTTTAATTGATTATATTGTAGTATATTTGCAAATGCAGGTTATATAATTTATCACAGTATCTAGTATGTCACTAATTCAATGCCTGAGGGAATTACAGTATATTAGACATTAACCTTACCAAAAATGCATATGATCTAGGATAAAATCCAGACTCTTCTGTGGCTCCTTTTATTATCTTTATTAGTGTATTTTTAAAATGCTTTTGAAATTTCTGGGTGCGCTTAGTATGTTCTTAGAAGTACAATAACAAATTGGAATTATATTGTTCTTCTGCTATGCACCCAGAACATGCCTTAAAAATATTTTTAAGATATCTTCCATTTTTCTTTCCCTGACTCCAGTGGAAAATTTCATTCTTTAAAGTTCACAAAAATACCAGCCAACTACTGTGGTTATCTAAAGAATATAATTTTTTTTTCCTTGACTTTTGTTTTTCCCTCAGTCACAGAGAAGGTATCAGCAGAGTAGTCACAAGATGGTCAGTCTAACTTTTACTTGCCTATGATAATATCTTTCATATTTAAGTTAAACAAATACTGTTGTCATGCTGTAAAGAACTAGTCATTAAAAAAGCCCCAAAACACATGCTGTTTTCATACAATTTAGTCTTTCTCTTCCCTCCAACTTTGCGCTCCCTCAAGTAGTAGGTTTGGCATGATATAGTTGCATTTTTGAATGATAGTAAATAATTAATTGCAGAAGTATTTTTCATTAAATTTCATTAGGTTTACGGCCATGTCTTCACTCAGTATGACAGTTCATGTACCTGTCATAGCTGAAAGAACACCACAACAGCTTAGAAAAATGTCTGGGAGGCAACTCCTGCTTTACTTTTTTGAAATGTCAGTGAAAGATTAGAAAAAAAAAATCACTAAAATACACATTCATACTGTAAGGAAAAAAAAAAAAAAGCCAAGGTGATAGCTAGACTTAGTTTCACCCGTTAACCATCTTTGTCTTTTAAAGGATAAACGGTATCTTAGGTAAAATTTGGCACATGTATGGGGACTGAATTTAAAATCTAAGTTATATTAAGTGCACCGGAATGTTAGCTGACAACATGCAGCGGAGTATATTTGTATGAACAGAAATGCCCCAAGCTCCCACGTTGCTTTTAGAAAATAGAAACAGCAGAACTGAAAGCGAGAGGAGGGGGTTACTCCTGTCGTGTGATGAGGGAAGTGTTGATGAGTTGGGCTGCTGTGGAAGCATCCTGCCAACACCGACCTTGCAATCTTGGAAGAGGCCGTTCTTTCTAATGCCCTTATCACTGAGGCAGGGACTGGCAGGGCTTTTGAAGGCTCTGAAGTGGGCCAAGGAGATAACAAGGCTGCAGCTGGATAGCTGTATGGGCTGTGAGCTGCTTCTAATAGCACAGACCACAGTTTCTAAGAAATGCACCTTAAAATTGTCATCAAATTTTGCAGCATTCCTGGCTGCACGAGCTTATCCAGTGTGGTCAAACTATCATTGCACTCTGGTGTGAGTGAACTGGATTCGTGTGAGAGCATTGCCCCTCTGTCTCAAGTGTTTGTTCCTTCCCTTCTGAAAATGCCAAGCATACTCTTAAAGCTGATGACAATTCTGAGATTTGTGCATATTCAATGGAAAGAAAATTGGAATTGCCATCTTCTTTCTTGGAAACCTCTGAAGAACTGCCTTCTAGATACTGTAAATAACATAAAATTTTGATTTGCTAGCTGAAAATAATAAACCTACTATATTATCTACTATAATAAACCTCAGACCCCATAGATTATGCAGTCCTGAAGGTGTCATTGAAACCTGAAAGTGAGACAAAATGTTTTTTAGTCAAACATCTGCAGCTTCTTCATTCTTATGCGCTGCTGTGCGTCCATTTTCCCCTCTGTAATGCACAGAAGTTCAGGTGTTGCAGAATACAGTGACTTTGAAGGTTTTAGCTATGCAAATGTTCTGAACTACCTTTCTATTTAATAGTGGACTTTTGTTAAATTAAGAATATTTTAGTGTCTGTCTCATGGTAGATTCCTGCAGAAGTCAGGGCAGGAAGTAAATGGAAATACTGAACAGTCGAGCCTCATTGTAATTTGCAATACGGGCGTGATGAAGAGTCTTTGTATGACGTAGCTGGGACCTGAATTGATGCTATTTAGAGAGCCCTTTGGTCTGGGAAACAGATGATGACAGTGGTGTCTGTCTTTTGAGGGATGTTTCATTCCCACAGTTAATCAGCTATTAAAGTTATTTGTAGTAGGTCCATTCTTTTAGATGTTGTGCTGAATAATGAAACAGAAGGCATGTGATGCCTTAGAAAGTAAAGTCTAATATCACTTCTAAATAAATAAACTTTGAAAATTCTGTATTACAAGAGAACCAGATGGAATGATAAGAATTAACTTTTAATCACTTGGTGGTTTATTATAAATTGGAAGGTAGAAGTTATTTAAATTTGTGCTGTCTTTGCTTCCATGTCTCCCTTTCCTAGACTAAACCTGGTTTAAACTCCCAACAGCTTGGTATTTGGGACTTATAGTTTAACTATAATTATGCCATCCGTATCCTGGGCTGCATCAAGAGAAATGTGGCCAGCAGGTCGAGGGAGGTGATTCTCTCCCTGTACTCTGCTCTCATGAGACCCCACATGGAGTACCATGTCCAGTTCTGGGGCACCCAACACAAGAAAGACATGGACCAGTTAGAATGAGTCCAGAGGAGGCCACGAGTATGATCCGAGGGCTGGAGCACCTCTCCTGTGAAGGCAGGCTGAGAGAGTTGGGGCTGTTCAGCCTGGAAAAGAGAAGGCTTATAGCTGTATATAAGCTATAAGGCCTCATAGTGGCCTTCCAGTACCTGAAGGAACCTACAGGAAGGCTGTGGAGGGACTTTTTATAAGGGCAGGGAGTGACAGAACAAGGGGAAATGGGGGAAACAAGGGGAAACCTACCTAGATTAGATATTAGGAAGAAATTCTTTCCTGTGAGGGTGGTCAGACACTGGAACAGGTTGCCCAGAGAAGCTGTGGATGCCCCCTCCCTGGAAGTGTTTAAGGCCAGGCTGGATGGGGCTTTGAGCAACCTGGTCTAGTGGAAGGTGTCCCTGCTGATGGCAGGGGGGTTGGAACTGGATGATCTTTAAGGTCCCTTCCAACCCAAACCATTCTGTGATTCTATGATTAGGAGGGCAGTTGCCCTGTCATCTTATCCTTAAAAATTGCCCAAGTAAAAGCTTTAAGTATGAAGTAAAGGATCCTGTGAAAGCCAAGTAACAGTAGAACAAAAGGCAGCTGTAACACTTGAGTGCTTCCAAACTGCAATGCAATACAGCCATTGACAGATAAACTATGGGCAGTTTGCACTCGTAGTCTAAAAGCTGAGGTCCCTTTCAGGCCCCTGTGTACCAGGGCAGCCCCCTGGCAGGAGAACCTGCTGCTTGTGACACCAAGGAATTGGCACAGCACCACAACCAGTTACGCTGAGTGGTGGTGTTGGCTTGGAAGGTCAACCATGTTCTTTCTGAAGAGTTGGACTCTTCAGTTGGACTCTAAAGAGTATCTAATGGGAGTAAAGGCTAGGAAGACCGACAAGTTAGCTGTGTGACAGACCATGAGGATTTGGAGGGACATAGTAGTTGGATCTATAAATCTAAAACTGTAAGCAAGTAAGTCCTGAAAAGTCTTAATGTGTCAACCCCACCAGGTTGCCTTAAATGTTGAAGTGAATAATCTTGGTTTTCTAATAGATTGGATGTGGGACACCAAAGTGTACTACTGAACAGACAAATCTGATTGTATTTATTTTATAGTATATTGGAGCCTCATCCGTATCAGACAGAAAAGGAATTCCTGTAATTGCTACATCCTGCAGTTGTGTTTAATTACAGACAAAGCAGTGTGCAGTAGAGCATTTTTAAAAGAGAATTGTTCCAAGTTTAGCAGTGTGGGGTGGCTTTGGGGTTTTTTTCCCTCTCCCCTATAAGGAAGAACGTACCCTGGAAAGTTTTGTTATTGCAAGCTAATGTTTCTGAGCCTCAAAAGAGGCAGCTGACTCTGGTGGTTGACAATGTAGTTTCTCTTGTAAATTCACAAGACCATGGCTTCTTAAGGGAACTGCTGGTAAATTTTCTTTTTCCCTCCCCTCTTCTTTTTTCCAACACACTTGATCTTTTCATGTATTTGCACATTATTGTTTAATCTCTCTTCCCTTCCTTTCCTACCTCCCTTCCCACCCCTCTCTTGTTTTAAGTATTGCTTTTTTGCTGACTGTTCTGTTTAGTACTTGGCATATTGTCTTATTTGAAGACTGTGTAATTCTTTTGCATTTAAATCTGCAAAAACCTTGTTGGAACATTTGCGTTGCATAACATGGAACTGGAAATGCTTGTTGTAAGCTCTTTTTTGCTCTGCTTGGCAGGTTTGAAATGTCAGCTAAAATTTAGTGAGTTGGCTTTAGAAACAACCAAGGTAGTGCTTTCTTTAAAGGCTGTCAGAATCAAGTGACTTTGAGAAGAAGTGACCAGTCTGTGGTGGTTAAAAATACAGTGTGTATGAAACTCTGACTCCTAAAAGAGTTAATCATGCACAAACTGTTTTTATGAATAACACCTGAGCACATTAGTGTGTTTTCCTTATAATCAAACTTGTGAAATAAAACACTATCTCCAAGCTTTTTACAGAAGTAATTCAATCAAAACCCAATTTATCTGGAAAAAGTGATAAGCCTTAACTGTTCACGTGGGAAAGATGTCTTTATTTCTGTATTTACTTAAAGGCTAAGTATACAATAGTAGTCTTTCCTTTGACTAGGACGTTATTGTTACAGTAACTTAATGAAGTTCCTCAGAAATACCTTGGAGAGTGGCATTAATAGCAAACAGACTAAGAATAGCTCAGGGCAGCGCCCTGGAGGGAGCTGTCTGCCTTTCTTCCTTGGCTGAAGAAAAAGCTTCATGATTGTATTTTCCAAAACAGGGTTTGAGGGACGACGAGAACAAGTAAACAAGAAATTTCAAAGCACTGAGGAAACCCAAGAAATTACATCCATGTTTAATATTGCACTGAAATTTCTTTTGTTATTTAACCTTCACTGGGAAATAGGAACAATTTTATAACACTGAAAACCTATTTTGATAGCACTGCTTTACTGATATGTGTGATAACCTATGTTTCTAAAATCGATAAAAATGAATGGAGCATAGTGTGTAAACTTTAAGCAATTTCAAATGAGGGCTTTATGGAAGTCAAGCAGAACTTGCCTAAAGCAAGTACTATAAAGCTCTCATAAAAATTAAATTTGTAAATCATATTCAAGCCATGATAAATGTGAGCAGTGCTTTGTCATACTGTCTGGGAAGGGAGGGATTGGGTAATCGATTGCACTTTTAAGCAGGAAAGAATGTTGAGAGAAATCAAGCTGTTACACTTTGAATTGCACAGAGGCAGCAACCCAGATATAAATAATGTGAAACAACATGTAGTTTCACTGTACCCAGAGCTTATCTGCATGTTAAACAAAATTAAGTTCCCTTAAATTTCTTAATGAAAATATGAGGAGATGAGGGTCCTGGGAACTACTCTGAAGACACATTTTTTTTAAGTAGTACCCTCCTGACTTGATCAGACTGAGGGTACCCAGAAGAACTTTGATCAAGTACTGAGGTCAGTCTCACTGCTGTGTGCTGTGTTGAGCTGACACCAGAAGGGATTTTAGAAACCAGTGGGGCAGGTGGTTTCAGGGAATTTGTAATTATTTCCGTCTCTCCATGTAAACAAACTCTTTGTAGTTTTGTGACTTCCAAGAAAAGAACAAGCTTTAAACAGAAGATGCAAGTATTCAGAGAGGCTCTAAATTTCCTTGAGGGGTGGAGGGGTTGAAAAATCATGTTTCCTAGGGCATCTAAGGTTGGAGTTCTAGTAAATAGTGATATGTAGGAAATGGAGTGAGAAATATGCATGTTTGAGGGGTTTTTAATTTTTTTTTTTTTGGCAGGGAGGAATAAGCATTGAAAATAAGCATTTAGATTTCTTTTCAAAATTTTTAAAGAAAATCGAATTACATACCTCCTCAGCCTCCATCCCTAACCTACCCTCTTTCCCAGGTTCTCAAGACTTCTGTCTCAGAGGATTTGGCAGAGATGCTCCTCTTAAGAGGCCAAGTAAATTTCTCACCATGTGGAACATCATTTTCACCTAAATCTTGAATCGAGACAGTGTTTATAACTACTACTTTTCTATAAAGAAGCAAGAAGAATTGTTTGGGAAACTCCAGTTCAGGTTATGAATGTGTGTATAGATGTGGGATTCAAATATATACACTTGACTGTTCATTTGCTCTTCCCATGTACACATCGATAGAGGATAAGTGTTGTGCTGTTTAAACACAGTAGCCCTTTCTGCATTAACGGAAAGGGCATTAGATCTGCTGACAGCTGTGCTCTTTGAGGCTTCTTTTAGCAGGGACTCTTTGTATTTTCACTGGTGCCTAATAACCTCTGGCTTTTTAGGTTGCCATAAAGTCAGATTGTTGTAACCTGTCCTCCTGGTCTTACCTTCAGTTGTATTAAACAGATAACTTTGTATTTACTGATAATTTGGGGGTTTTTATAGTATCATTTTGGCAGCAACTTCTAAACAGTGATAAATCCCTTCTAAGAGGAGCTTACAGATAAGGAGTTGATCCTCCTTTCATTTAGCAAAGTGGCAATGTTGTGGCATTAACTTTAACTGGGAACAGAATCAAGACATAGAATACTGATGTCAGTATCAGGACGGGCAAGAGATGATAAAATGGACTATTAAAGGACATACTGAGTCTAGTTACGTGTCGAAGCAGAACTGTGTATAAGCCTGGAGTAACTTGTTTAGGAAAACAAGTGTGTGCATATGTGCACTGCTGTGTGGCAGTTATTCTGGGTATACAAGTGCTTGCGTTAACAAAATCATATTTAATAGAATCAAGTCACTAAAACATGCTGTTTGCTTTTAAAGAGAGAGTCTCAAAGATTCACAATTAGAAACTAGACAATGAGAATGTACTACTTTACATACTGTGCAGACTTTGTGAAATGTTTTCCAGGAAAGTTGAGTACAGCCATGAATCACTTATGGAAAACCCAGTGGAATGAATTAGTCAAAGAAGTATTTGAGTGACCACTCTTTGCCTTCTGCTATCAGGAAATAGTGCAGCTTTCCATGATTTTATACAAATCATGTGGCATAAATAAGAAAAGCTATAGTTTAGAATAGCAAGCAATTACAGTTGCTGCTCTTCTACTTTCTCATAGCTTTCTAAAAAAATGCTTATTTTGAAGTAAATATGAAATTTCTTCTCAGACAAAAGATGTGGGTACTTTCGGGGAAATCTTCAAGTTTTTAAGATGCTGAAGGAATTTCTCTACTCTCTTCCCTGAACTTGCCTCTTCTACCTGTGTTTTCCTTCTGGTATAATTTAAAAGGGAAGACCGTTTTCACTTTTCTGAACCTCTTTTCTCCTTTGACTGTCAGGCTTTTACCTTCAGGGTCGCAGCTAAGCAAGTCAAAGACTGCACAATTGAAACAACTTCAGAGGTGAAGGCTTCTGCATCGGTATTTCACAGGTTGCATATTTGATAATGTACCTACACTGCAGTATTGATTACTGTTGTTCCGAGAATTGACAGGAAATGGTATCCTCATATGCAGTAAATTGGCCAAATATTTATTTACTGGATGGTAATTAATATGGTCTTTTCATGTTATCAATGTAATTATCAGCCAAGTTTTATGGTCTGTTATGTGTTTCACCCGCGCAGCTGCACTGAAGTTGCACTGCCAAGTGCGATCTGAACAGTGTGAATGATTATGGTATTACAAGACTGAAAGCGTGTGTCAGAAAGGCTAGAAAAAGTGCATGGGGTGGGCGAGTACAGCTTTCAGTCTTCCTTGGAGTGAACTCTGCAGTGACATAGGCTGTTGGTCCAAAAGCCTCGGGGAGCTGTTGGTGTTTGGAAGGGAGTTGCTTGGACGTACTGACACCCTTTCACAGATATGAAGCTGTGAGTACTGAATGACTGACAAGTCTCACTTTTTGCTGCTTCCTCTTCCTTGACAAGAGCTGGTTCTGCCAAAGATGATTGCATCCAAGTTCTTTTAGGGGGCTGCATAGGAAGTTGGTTTGTGTTTTGATTTTTTTTGTTTGGTTGGTTGGTTTTTTTGTGGGCAACAGCTTGTGCATGGTTATATTCTTGATTATACCAGTTAGGTCTAGTGGAATAGGTTGAATATTTTGTTATTTACTAAGTGAAAGCCACTGCATTAACTTTTCCTGTTAAGCTGTACTGAACTGTGTCTTACTAACTTAGTGGGCTATTTTTGAAAGAGGGCAATGTAAAGGAATGGTTCTTAGGCAACTTTAACTTCTAATTTATTTGGAAAGTGGATGGATACCTTGGTTTTGGTTAAATAGATCTGAAGAAATTTAATTACAAGAAAGGGCTTTTAAAAGTTAATTCTTAGCCATACAAAATACCATTGAGCTGAACACTGTCCTCTCCTGTTCCTAACACAGAACCAAGCTTGAACCTATCACTGTGCTTCTCCATCCATTTGGATTCTTTTTTTCTCCTCAGTTTTTGTCCACTTTACCGTGGCCCAGATAGGCACTCATAATTTTCTCTGTCACTTCTGGCCTTTGCACTGTCATCCTTAAACCCAAAAGCATACACAGTGTGCCAAATACACTTTTTAGATTCACAGTGCTTGCTTAGTATGCATTTCAACCTTTATGTGCAAGTTAGGAGGTGGTCCTTCTAAATTATCCTTAGCCCTCACTCGTTCTCGAGTTTTGTTTTGAACTCTGGAAACTCCTGGAAAACCAAGACAATTTTTTTCTTAAGGTAACTTCAGTGATTTTTATTTTTAAAAACTTATTATAGTGTGAGGATTAAGTGAGCCCCTAAAGCTTGCAGATTCCTTTGTTTGCGAAGCATATTTCACAGGTTGTGGAACAAATGTCTGTCTTACTTTGTATTTGTGTCCTTGGCCATCACCTTCTACAAAGTTCTGAATTCTTCCCTCCTTTACATCCTGGTGCACATGCTGATACTTGTTCTAGCTTGTCTGGAGGCCCCCATGAGCTGCCTGGCTGGCCTCTGCCAAGCAGAATAGCTGACAACCGAGTTCTGCTTGCTTCTTCCTTAGTCTTCCTACTCTGCCCAGTCCCTGATATCTTCATGCAACTCTTTGACACAAATGCTGTTTTTTAAACCCTTCATTGCAGTATCATACTTGATTGAAACTTCCTAAGAGTCTCGAGACAGTCCATTTTTTTTTGCCTGCTGTCTGATGCCTTTGAGAAAGCTCTCCCTATTACTTTAAGGGACGTTTTTCTCTGTGGGTTTACACTTGCATGAAGGAGCTCTTTCAAAGTAAAGCACAATAAACAATACCTTTTTTCTGAGATCATTCTTTAATGATTAAGTAACGTCCTGATGAGATTATCCCTGAATGGTGCCTGAATATAGGGTTATAGGCTCTTAGTAATCCTCTGAGTGAATGTAGCGTGCTCCTCAGAAATTCCTAACCTTTTTAAGATGCTATTTGCTAATGACTGTTTTCTGCTTCCCAGGTGAGAAAAAGATTTATGGACTTTCCAACATTCTTCCTAGGTACACAACAGTCATAAATATTCTTTGCTCAACTCTCGTGTTTTCCAAAGAGACACCAGTTACTCTGGACTAAATTGTTTGTAGCTCCCAAAGTGTGGGATGGCTTTGAGGTATAGAGGAGTGGGAAGGAATTCTCGTACTGATGAGGCTTTCGGGCAGCATTGTGTGAATTGGTGGTAACTGAACACCATGGTTCCTCAGTTCAGGTCACCGCCTTTGTTCCAAAATGCCACCTCTTGAACAAAGTAGAGGTGTTTCTTTGATTTTTTTTTTTTTTTTTTCTATAGAGGGCTCCTTTCCTTCCTTAGCAGGTTTATTCATGATCAGTTTAAGATGATGATTTGCACAGGTGTTAGGCTATTTGAATAGCCTCTTTTTGTATAATCTGTCCATATGGACTGACAAAATGCTGTGCAGCTCTTACCTCTTCTAGTTTTACCTCTTACTGAAAATACTTTTCTCTGTGAAACAAACCTAATTAAATAGAAGTTGTTTATCTCTTTTAGAATGATCTTGACATATAAAATCCTAAGATATTACTTTTTTAAGAAGTCTACTGTTCTATTTAGTCAGTGCAATTTTGCAAACTTTTGGATGCTAATTTTTAGTGCTTAGAAGTAATTTTTCCAGGTGGAATGGTCTTTTTAATATGAATAGAAAAATAGTTGCCAGTGAATATACTATATGAAAATGTTTATTTCCTTTCCAGAATACTTGAATGAGGCAAAATTGTTATCCATTTACTATCAGTTTAGTAAATTCCTTGTAGGAGTTGAAACATGTTGAAAAAAGACTAAAAATTTGGAATATACTTGGCATATTAAAAAGTTTTCTAAATGAGTCTAGTTGGTTACTCAAATGTTCTGTAGTGGAATTTCCAGATTACCACTTTTATGTTACCAGTCAGTGAACAGGAATTTAGTGTTTAATGCTTGGAAATGGAAGTGTAAGTCATGGATTTTTCCAAGGAAGGAATAAGCACACTGTAGGTATTTATTTTTCAGATGGTTGGCTGGAAAACTGTCACACATTGAATCTGTAAATAGCCCTTCTGTGATAGAGCACAACTCTTTATATTCTGTTTGAACATGTGTAGGCTACATAATGCAAGCATGACAACAGTTCATATATTTTTAAGCTCCTATTAAAAAAAAAGTCTTGTAAGAGTCTATTCAGTAAGAATAGCTACTTTCCTTCTTGGCATTGCTTTTGGAATCTGTGTTTTTTTTAAAAAAAATCATCAGTGGGTTATTTGAATCTTTTTTTAGTCCCTCAGTGGAGTAATTGTGGAGTGGATAGCTTCTGTGTGCAGAGAAATGCCTGAATTCAGCACTTGGCTTCGTAGAAACCTTGCTGACGTCCATAGGTGATGCACACTTCTGTGGTCACAACTCTGGATCCCTTGGCACTATGGCTTTCTGCTGAAAGGACATACAGCTTCAGGGTACAGACTATAGCTTCAGACTTCAAATAAATGTTTGTAATTGCATTAAAAACTAATTTGAGTAGGATTTCTTCTTTATTCTCCTTTTGAAATAATAGCAATAGATGCAGGCAACCTTCTTCTGTCATGTGAAAAGCTGTTGAATTAATATAAAGAAAATAAGGGAGTTAACTGGCATTCATTGGGAAAAGCCTGGGTTGCAATTCACCTGTCTTTAATAAATGAAATTTTTGAGTGAAAGGAGCAGAAATATGGTTGGAACTTTCAAGAATAATTGATTAAATGGTAAACAAAATTGTCCTGCAGGTTTTGGAGATCTCTTAAGGAAAGACTGATTGACTGTTCCAAACCATTCTCCACACTTTTATTTTACTCAAAAGAAAGTGCTCCAAAGTTGCTGTAAAGTAATCGGACTGCAGGCACACCAGTTTGCTACTTCAGCAAATGTCATCAAAGCATAATAATAGCTCTTGAAGATTTTGAATCAGCTGCACTGCATCTGTGAGGGGGTGTAGTTCACAGAATGATACCTATGTATTATCTTTGGGTGTAAGATTATATCCAAATTCTCAAAAGCTTACCAGAGTAACGCTGAGAAACAGCTTCTGGGAGGAGGGCCTGCCAGGAGCACTGGTTTGAGTAAAGCTAGCACCTTGCTGTTAAGTTGGGGGAGGAAATAAAATGCTTATTGCAATGATGGCCCAAGCTGCCATTTTTACTTCCATTAGCCTTGAGGAGTGTGCATCTATTCTGGAGAAATTTCAGCTTGAAGTATTTCAAGACCTGCCAATAAGAAAATACAGGTAGAACTGGGGAGTGAATACTGTTGTATTCTTCCCTATTTACTGTTGTTTTGTTTAACTAGCTATGGTGAACTGATTTCATTTCCCCAGTGTTACCATGGAACATTCATCACAGCTCAAAAGCTCTTGATCTGTTGGAGTTCCTATCTACAGTCAGATAGGAATGACTGGATTTTGGTTTCTACCATCAGATGTCACTCACTTGTTTTAAAATTTTTGCCTAACCTGTTATAGGCATGTCATAGAATCACAGAATGGTCTGGGTTGGAAGGGACCTTAAAGATCATCTAGTTCCAACCCCCCTGCCATCAGCAGGGACACCTTCCACTAGACCAGGTTGCTCAAAGCCTCTTCCAGCCTGGCCTTGAACACTTCCAGGGAGGGGACATCCACAGCTTCTCTGGGCAACCTGTTCCAGTGTCTGACCACCCTCACAGGAAAGAATTTATTCCTAATATCTAATCTAAACCTACCCTCTTCCAGTTTAAACCCATTTCCCCTTGTTCTATCACTACCTGCCCTTATGAAAAGTTATATTGCAATGACTCTGAAATCAAGGAGTCATGGTAACAGTACAGGTCATACCAGAACATTAGTTGGTGGCATGCTTCTAGCAGCTTCCAAAATCATTAGTATAAATGTCAGCTGACCTTCAGACTTCTTTTGCTTTAAAGAACTTCGGAACTCTCTGTCTGTCCAGTTGATCTGAAATACCCATCCAAGAGATCCTTGGTTATAGGTCCAGAAACCACTAAAGTATTATCTGACTGTTTCAGAACAGATTTGAAAGCAAAACCTTGATTACTCAAAGAAAAAGTAGTTAGGCTTCTAAAACTGGTTGATCTGAAGCTTTAAAATGCAGTGATTCATGCTTTATAATGGTAAATCTTGATTTAGAGGTTGAGTAGGGAATAAAGTTAAGCTGACACAGATTCATTCCTTCTGCTTTTTCTCCTCAGGACTGACCTTTTATCATTATCTCCTTCATTATCTAGAATGTACAAAGTGAGATAAAAATACCTTGACTTTTTTTGATATTTTCAGAAAAGTTTCAATGGATATGGAAGAATATTGAACCAAAAATGCCACCTGCCTTTTAATCCTGCTGTGATGATGTGTTGCATAAAGCCAGAGAGCCAGACAAATATTTTTTTCCTCAAGCAGTATTTAAAAGATTAGGATGCTGACATCAAGCTTTTACTCTAATGTATTATAAAATATATATATGTAGAAGACAGTCTTTAATATTTGAATCTGGATTATAACCCTGCCCAATAATCTCAAAATATAGTTTTTAAGAACTCCTGTTTTGTAAAATACACTGTGTCTTCATCACCATACTTATATGTGTATGTATCAAAATAAATCACAGCTTATTGGCTTGGGTTTTTAAATTATAAACCAAATTTAGGTTCAATGTTCTGTTAGCATTTTTCATTTATGTTGTAGATGTTGCTTCTAGCTCCATGATGGAAGCCAGGAATTTTGAGAGTGTGTGCTTGCTACTGGACATCTGGATATTGGGGAGCTTTGACCACACTGGCTTCAGTTTGATAGGGTTTGAGTAAAATACTCTCAGTTGTGGGACTGTATTATGAAACACTGCTGAATCACTTACAGGGGTCTTTTTCCCTCTTACCACAAGAGAGATTTGGGGAACTTGCTTCCTGTGTCTTTCTCCATCTACGCCCTTTCTTGTAAGCTGTCATGATGTGATTATCTTTATGCAAGAACTTCCATTCCTCATCACTTCTTGTTTTGGCTGCTGAAGATTGTTCTACTTACGTAGCTGTCAACATTTAAATACATCTAGGTTAAAACTAAAGGCCCATTTCTCTGAAATTTAGTCCCTGTTCAGTCTTCAAAAGTGGTATCTTTTAGTTACCAATGTACAAGCCCAGCACCAACATTTCCTCAATGCCCCTTAGCTCACCCTAATGCGTAGACGATGTGCAGAGGCAGCATTGGAGTGTAGCTCTCCAGCTGTGGTCAGTGTCAGAATATGTATGACGTGCTTAAAGAATGCATAAATCCCACTCGAAGCATGTGCCCTATCCACTGGACCTCTCCCTCCACTGAATCTAACTTATAAATAACTTTACAGCTGTTCCCTCTTTACAAAGCAAACTGTTCTTCATCTTCAGAAGGTGCCCCCTCACTCAAGAAATAATTATCTGAAGTGCCACTTTTTGTTTTAGTAGCTGATGTGTATAGCATGTCCCTTCTTTCATTCTTAAATTGTTTCATCTTGCAAGTCCACCTATCTGTTAATTACTGTCTAGATTTTTTTTTCCATGCTGGTGTTCAAATAAATAACCTTGAAAAGGTCAGACTGCTACTGATTTTTCCTACTTACATTGGTAGGAAGAATACCTCACATTTCCTTTATTTCGTAGTTCCACAGTGCTTATGAGATACTACTTTATATTTTGGGGGGTGTGGGAATATTTCTTTAACAAATATCTTTTTCAATTCAGCTGTAAATAGTTTACAGATGCTTTTTCTACAGTATGCAAAAATGGCCTATTAACACATTTTGGTTTAAAAGCCCTTGTTCTCTTTTTAGTTCATAATAAATATAGGTGATCTTTGGAGAATTTTCCTCTCTTCCCCTTTTTTTAATCTCCATTCTGAGGAAAGGATTTATATAGATGTCTATATTTATAGAAGCCTTAAACAAGTTTAAGTTAGCAGAGAAAAGTTGTTTAAGGATTTCCTGCCCTTCCCTTTCCATAGTTAGCCTTTTCTAGTGTGGCATGTGCCCCGCTTTCGAGGCGAGTTATAGTCTGTACTGTTGTCCCCGTCACCTTTTCTTTCCCCTTCCTGCCTTAAATAGAAACAAATAATCAACACTGCAACTGTATCCGGCCATGGGAATGATCTTGTTTACATTTGTCTTGGTTAAAGATTATCATCTTGGGCTTTGGCTTTTTATTTTTTTTTCCTTGCAGCCCCACCCACCCTACCCCTGACATGTAGTGGTTTGAACTGTAGTATTGTTGGACAGTCTTTCTGGTATTTTAATCCACTTTTAAGAAGCATCTTATCTTTTTGAAGGTTGTTTTGATTATTTGAAACCAGACTCACTCTGCGTTGTGGGGGAGATGGGAAACTTTTATGATTGACCTCCCAAGAGCTTTCTCCTTCCCCTTTTCAGCCTGCCTACCCAGTTGCAGTGAAAAGACTTGGTGTTTAATGGTACACTTTTTCTACTCTGCATATGTTACTTGTGGATAATTTTGTAATCAAAGTGAATCAATTAATGAATTTAAACAGAAATAAATACAGGAGAAATATGTAGAGGGTTTTTTTTTAAAAAAAAAAACAACTTGGTTTGATTGGTATCTATCTTTCTATAGTTGTAGGTGTATAAACGTATTTTGAGTCTTGTGCCTGAAGTGTATGTACTGATACCGAAAAAGCCAGTCAGAAGAAACTCCCTAAGGCTCGGTTTGGAGTTTTAGAAAGCAGGCATTCTTTATTACAGCACTATTATTATATGGGGGATCATTCCACCTATCACACATACCCACTTGTCTCTCTACAAAAGCTTTATGCTATCAAAACATGCATATTCATTTCTTTTTCAATAAATTATTAACATACTCATCACATTTCCAAGAACTCATTAGTGCATTTAAATGTCCTTTTCGCATGCGTACTGGTTGTCTTTGGGGGTTGTCTGTTGATCATAGAAACTTTTGTCACTGTGCCCTTTAGTTGAATTTTTCTTCTGCACGTGCTTAGTTCATCTCTCGGCCTGTTGACAAGACTTCTGTCTCCGCAGAAATGGTTTATTCTAGCATCACTGCCTTGTCAAAGATGCAGTGCCTCAAGTGTCTTGTTATCTATTTTAGACTATAAACTTAACTAGGCCCAGCTGGTATGTAACTAACTTTCAATGTCACATTGTTTTAAGCAGAAGGGGATGTTCTTTTGCTATCAGTACCATCTTAGTAAAGGTGCAGGATCTTCATAGCTTTTCTGCTCACTTTTACCTATTTTGCCTAACATATTAGAAAATGGTCACTCATTCCTCTGCTCTTTCTTCTGTTTGGAAAAGGAAAAGGTTTTCCTGGAACAGCTGAAAGTCTAAAACGGAGATGGCACCGTACCCCAGATGCATGGCCTTTATTTTTTATTGTTAACCGCGTCTAGCCCTGTCTGTCTGGAATACGTATTTAACATACAAAGTATGCTAGTGATAATTGTGCCGAACTAGTGCTCTGAAAAATATTGCTGACAAGTATTCAAACTTTATGAAAAGTTGCTTTTTAATATGAAAATGTTGTCCAGTAGTTCAGAGTTTTATGGCCATTGAATACTTTTTTCAAATGGCACTCCTATATAGTACTTGAAATAACTTGATGTGGTACAGACAGATAGGCTTTCCTTTTGTGTACCCTATTACATGGAATCAGATGCTTAATTTTTGTTAAAACTGCACAGATTTTTGTCTTTATTTTTATGTCTGGAAATTCAGTGACTAAAATACTTGTAAACATATGAAATAGTGAATAGTCATGTGTTTGCTGTTCCACATTATAAACAAAGTTAATGAGAGAAGCTGATGATGACAAGTCTTAACTCCATGCTTCGTGCCCCTTTTTCCATTTTGTCATTGTGTGGGTGTAACCTTGAATTAATACACTGCACGTAGCTCTGTGTAATTTGGAAAACCAGTTTGTGTACTTGGATTGCTGTGCTCTGTGTGATTTCTTTACTGTAAATAATTTTGCAGATGTTTTGTGCGGTTTATTCTGTAATACTAAAGACACTTTTTTTTGCTTATAATATCTTTCTGATGGTCTGATGAATGCATAGAATATAAAATCAACAAGTACACAACTTTGAAAAATTTAAGGTTTTTCATAACCACAAAGCAGAAGAAACTGTCCATTAACATTTTCAGTTACATGATAATTCTGACTCCCTTCTACCAGTGTTTCTGATCTGGTTTTGCTTGGCATGGGAGAAATTTGTACGGCGAAGTTAAGGGCTGTGCTACTGCCTGACTACATGAGTGGGTGTATAGCTGTTGCAGTGTTCTGGATTAAACATCAAGGTTACCAGTCTCCCAATGCTCAGGCTAGTGCAAGGATTTTGAGGAGGAAAAGTATACTCAAGTATGGTTAGTCTGCCAGTTAACTTTATTTCATAACAAATCCTGTCGGCCTTGCAAAGAGAAATAATGTCCAGGCTTCTTTTCAGACATCTTTGTTTTGGGGGAAATTTTTTTGATGGGGGAGTAGCAGTGGTGTGCCTGATTTATTTTTGGCTAGTAAAATGAGACTATTTTAAGGCAAGTGACTTAACTCACTACTCTCACTCCCAGCTCTTTGGTTGAGCCAGCCAGCATTGATGTGACTTCTCTTGCTCATCAAATGAGTTTCAGGACAAAACAAACCCCACAACACAAAACTCCACAGGGAAAACAAACCACCTCTTGCATCCCAAAGGCAGGGAAAAGAAGGTTTTACAATGATGGAGAATGTTACTGTTTCCTGAATGTGGTGTTAGTTTGCAGAGCACCCTTAAAGGCAGTTGAGGAAAAATATGCTGTCAAGGACATGTGCTCATTTAGCTCTTCAGATATGAAACTTCCTCACTTTTTCATTGGGTCTGAATTCTGGGTATTTTTTGTTTTTACCTGAAGGCATGCTGAGTCACAGAATCACAGAATTGCCTCGATTGGAAAAGACATTTGAGATCACCGAGTCAAATCGTTAACCTAAAACTGACAAGTCCCCAACTAAACCATGTCTCTCAGCCACTATATCTACATGACTCTTAAATCCTTCCAGGGATTGGGGACTCCACCACTGCCCTGGGCAGTCTGTTCTAATGCCTGAGAACCTTTTCAGTAAAGAAATTCTTCCTCAGATCCAATCTAAACTTCCCTTGGTGCAACTAGAGGCCATTTCCTTTTGTCTTGTCACTCATTCCTTGATTGAACAGACTGACCCCTGCCTCTCTACACCCTCCTTTCAGGTAGGTGTAGAGAGTGATAAAGTATCCCAAGCCTCCTTTTTTGCCATGCTCTAGATGAGCATTAAGTTCTAGAAAGCAGCATTTATTAGCTTTTCCCATTCTCTCCTTCAGCCTGCCTGTCCTGTGCAGATACATAGTTCCCCTGCTCCTGTACAGGTTAGAAAGTCACCTGAATTCAGGTGCGTGAGCAGAGCTTACTGACCCTAAACCCCCATGGACAGCTCTGGAAACTGTTCATACTTTACTGTCTGCCCCTCTCTCTCCTTTCCCAACTGCTAGGAAAATGAAACCAGTAAGCCTGGTTATTCATTCTTGATAACTTCATGATGTTTATCCCTGTCCTAAGTAAGGGCTAAGGCAAGATAATTAACATGAAGACAAGAATAGAAACTATATGTTGATAACAAAAGATCAGCAAGTATATATAGTGGGAGTGCAGGGATTACATAAAAAGGACCCTGCAAGGGCAATTGTAAAAGTCTGCCGGGGTGAGAGAAAAGAATGGACTATATTGTTCTGATTTATAGCTTGTAGGTGATCATTTTATTAGCTTACAGAATTATCAACACATTTATTTTCATGTTAATTTTCTTCCTCAGATTGTTAGCTTTGCTAATGTGGTTATTGGCAATGAACAGTCATTTTGGTGGCTTGTGGAGATTAAATTATAGAGCTATTTATGGTGTTCAATCATTTTGTGTTCCCAGTATTTTGTACTCTCATTTGACTCCTTGTTTCTCCTTTCACTCCCAAAAGCAACCCAAAAATGGTCTCTGTTAAATTTCTCTGCCTGCGAAGTGCTACTAGTGGAGGATCTGTCAGGTACTGTTGATGTTAGGGAGTACTTTAGGTCTTCATTGAGCATCTTGTTGGCAAGTTTCAGAACTCAGCTTGTAAAACTTGAGCTCCAGAATCTGTACCTTTCAAGGGAAGGATGAAGGCTGAGAAAGCAGGGCTGACCGCATTGTCATGTCATATGGTTCTTACACATTTGGTTTCCCCGAGTCTTGTTGCCCAAAGTACTGCAGCATCCTTTGGCACTGGTGAAGTCTGTGTGCTTTAGGACCAGATGTTATTTGGCATCTGGATGACAGCGTGTATCTTTAAGCAGGTGATCTCCTTGCCCTTGTTCTCTTTCTGTAGGTCACCAGGGAGTCTCAAAGTGAAGACAGAAAGCAGGAGACTCTCTGAAGACAAAGGAGAAGAAAAACTGTACTCTGATAGTATCAGAACATCAAATCCAGAAGTTCTGATAGTCTTGCCTTGTTCTTGTTCCAGACAGTTAGTTAGCATATGGTTAACAAATGTTATAAGACCTGAACTCCACAGAAGAAACATTGCAACACTGTCAGGATTTTGTAATGGTGGTTTTGTAATTTCGACTCTTGGTTTCTACAATGAATCTCAGGGCTCTCAACATAATGCTGCTGCCTTAAATAACACGTCACTAATTGAAGCAGGGGTAGTGAGATTTTTTTTTCCTTTTGGGAAAGTAAGTCTTTCTGTTTGTTTTTTAATAATTCGGGGCATTTTTTTAATCTACTAATTGAGACATTGTAGACTGTGTTTTTGTTCTTATCAAGCATAACTGTTTGTTTGTTTTTTAAACCAGAATACTAGTTCTTGGTTTATACTGTGTTGTGAAAGGAATTATTAGTAAGCAACCATCTTTTTTTGCCTGAATTGTTTCTTTAAGAGTGACTGGTAACACAACCAAAAAATAGTGATGCTAATGATACAATAGAACAGACTAGGGCTGGTTTCTTCTCTTTGTCTTTTTAAATGGATAAAGTAAAAACCTAGTGTGCATCAGTAGAAGATTCAATGTTTATTTTAAATCTGGAGAACGCTGTGAAAAAATGGATTCGTGATGTGTTAAATGTTCTCAAAAATAACTGTTTTGTTTGCAGCTAACACAGTAATACATCAGGCTATAGCCCTGTTTTAGATGACAGTTATAGTTGGAAGATTGCTGTAGTAAGACTTGTAAGTCATTTTCCTTGGGTCACAGTAACATTTAGAAGGCCTTGAGGACAGCAGTCAGAGGTATTTATATAATATCTTGCTCTTCATAGGATCTGGGCATAAAAATTAAAATCTAGAGTTATGAAGGGATGCAAGTGCCTAGGATCTACCTGTCCTACTTTAAGCTGTGAAGTCCAAAATAGGGCTTTTGAAGACTTTTATAATCACCAGACTGCTAGGAAGCTTTGACACGCTTCAGGTCTGCAGCTGAAGGTCTGCAGCTTGGATGCCAAAGGCTTCGTTCTGTTGAGCAGCTCAAAGTGCCTCCTGTGTAGGCCCTGTGAGGCTCTACAAAATAAATACTTTTTCCACCTGTCACCCACAGTGATGCTGCGGTCACCTCGGCAGCCTCAGAGCGTGCCAAATGCCTCTGAGTCAGTAGCAGGTTAAAGGGAGGACCTTCTTGACTTTCTTATCAGTAGCTATAGCATTCACCTAGGATGTGGAAAGCCTGTTTTCCATTTATGCTCAGGTGATTCACAGCCATGTTTTCCAGATGAGCATTCTGACTGCTGGTCTATGGAGTCACGCTTGATGCTTGCACTTCCAAAGTCTTTCAGACACCTGATGACCTAATTCCAGGGCAAGGGCAAGATTCAAGCCATACTCGGCATGATTTTCTATGTGAACTCAGGTGGTTCACTTGAGTGATGATGGCTGTTGATGAATCCTCTTCTTAAGTATCTGTGTTTCTGGGTACAGGTTGTGAGCTTGGCAACTCAGACCCGTTCTCACTTGTGTGTGTGCTCAGTCCAGATCTCGGCAGTGTGGAGTGGCTGGATAGCCACTGGTTTCCATCGTCCTGGGAGCTCGAGGAGAGGAAAGGAGCTGCTGTTTCTTCCTGCCTTTCTGTACTTCAGGCACCCAGTATCTTAGATGCTCCTGGAGCGCTGGAGGCTCGTTACCTATTACTTTCTTTCAGAATTGAGTTAATCTCACTGACAGCGTCTATACTAGTTGTTGAGTTCAGAGAGCCTTCTCTTTCCTGATCTGAGCTTATTTTTAAGTGGGGCCTTCTAAGAAAGGTGCTAGGAAGTTGGTCTGAGTAGTCTTTCATGCTGAGGTAACTTTTATGCTAAAGTAGCTTTGCAATAGCAGAAAGTTTGACTACTAAATGGGGATTTTAACTTTAAGCAAGCAAGTGGAGCCCATGGAAATCGAGAAGGCTGTTCATGTGAATAGTTATACATGATTAAATATTTATTAAATAAGGCTTTAAACTTATGACTGGCTATTGATTGCAATTATTTTGTAAAACTTGCTGCTTTTGTCACAACCCCATGTTATACTAAAATGAACTAAATGCACATATAATTCTGACTTCATTATAAATTGTGATCTGAAGCTGTAGAAGAGAGTTCCAAATACATTGTAAAAACTTCAGCTTAAACTTAACAAATTACTTTAAATGGTAATAATTTTTAAATGGTTCTTAATTAAAAAAAACCCAAGCAAATGCAAAACCAAAAAAACTCCCCCAAAGCCAACCAAAAAGTCCAAAAAAGCCCCACACTCAAAAACCTGTCCCCTATGCTACTTTTTGGGAAATGTTCTGAAACTGGGATACAAATAAACCAGAAAATGTCAGAAATGTAGGTTTCATACCTCATCACAGGCGTTGGTAGTTCAGGTTGTCTGTGAAAACCCTACCAGTAGATTTCTGAGGAAGCTCCTGTTAAAAAAGAATAAATAAACCCAAAAACAAATTTAAAAAACCCACAACAACAGCCCCCAGCCGCCCCCCCCCCAAAAAAAAAATGCAAAAAACCTCAACAGTTTATGAGGCTTGGACTGATTTTTTTAATAAAGTAAGAATGCTAATTAATCCAAATAGTTGCTTTGAAGAAAGCTTCAAAATGAATTCTCACTGTAATGGGGGGAAAAAGTATTTTCCCAAATCAGTTCCTCCTAATCTCTAAATTTCAGCCCGTGTTTTTTTTCCATAAAATTACCGAAAGCCATTGACCTGAGGGATTTGTTTTCCATTCCGAAGTCTTGAAATTTTCCTCCTGGCTAATTACAGCCTATTACTCTAGACTTTGGTCCTTTAGCAGTAACATTTTCCATCTTAAGATGGGTTGTCCCATTCCAGTGAAGAGCATGTTGTCTGAGCACTGAATGGAATTACTACCAGTGGAAACTATGCTGCAAGAGGCTCGATAAAGCAGCTGCTGTGCAAACCTCAGCTGTTTTTTCCATCCTCCCGAGCGCTGGTAATTAGCATAGGGAAGCTGACTAATGTGCTGACGTCACCTCTTTCCAGTCGCAGCTTACATTTTGTTCCTGACTGCCTCAAAGCATGCAGGACTTTGTTCAGGAATTCGCTGTCACATACAGGATGCTCTGAAACCCTTTTTTAATTTTTTTTATTGAGGGGCTGGACTTGTTTCCCTTATAAACGCTGCCTGCAGGACCAGCGGCTTCCTTAAAAGTCATTGGCTTCTGTGGAAGAGCAAGTATCGCTTTGGCAAAGCACAGAATGCATTTTAGAAATTTTAACTACAGTTTTAGTTCTCTGATTGCCTGTGTGGCAGATAGTGATGTCTTCAATCAAACAGAAACAAGGGTATGCTTTATCTTTTGTGTTTCATTTTCTGTGAACTACTGGGATACTAAAGTATGTAGGTGCTGTTTCAAATAGTTTAGAGTATGGATGCTTTGATAGCTTTTTGACTTGTAAGAAAATTTCAGTTTGATATGAGGGTCTTGGGTCTTACAAGTCTGCAACAGTATGCTCTGATATGAATGACTCTTAACTCTGGAAATTATTAGATCTTAAGCTATGTGTTCTTGAAAATGATCAGAAGTTTGCCTCCAGACTTCCTTGGCTGTCTATGTACTTGCGTATGCATTTTCAGCAAATGTTTAGATTATAATTTTGGTAGTAAGAGTCACATATTTTATAGTACACTTTATACTTTTAATGTGATTTTTGGCTGGCACTGTAGTTAAGAGCATAATGTTAAAACCATAAGAAGTCCTCTTGGATTTATATTTAACTGATTAGAATTAATATAATGTAAGTAATCCAGTCCTGATACAGTGAATTGTTGACTGCTAAGGTACCTTAAGGACAAAAGTAACATTTTGTTTAGTGTTGTATTGCTAGCATGACATTTATGACTTCTATAATCACACACATTTTAAAAAACTATATATATTGCACAAATCTTGCAGGTACTCTCTGAGTTTACATGTTGAATGTGAACTTTGAAATGCAATCTAGCATGGGTTTGGCTTACTTCTCATGGCTGCATCCAGCTGGCTTTGGAGTACAGGAGGCTACAGCTAACAAACGTGGGCTTTGTGTGCAGAGGGTCCTGCTCTTTCAGAGCTCATTTTGAAGAGCTTAAGTGTAGCTCAGCAAGAAGCAGGACAGCTTTGATTTTAAAATATGTTTGAAATATAGTGATTATGTACACAGCTGTGGTGAGCTTGTGAAGCAGAGCTTTTCAGAAAGGAAAATGAATTTTTGAAGTAATCGCTGCATTCTTATGTAATCTTTGTTGCTTTTTTTTTTACTTATTCAAAATATAACAGTAAAAAAAAAATGAGGCCATATGATTTTACATGCTTGTTTATTTTGGCTTTGTAGTGAACTTCTGGTAAGCTGTTGAGAAGAGAAAAGATCTGAAATCTGAATGCTTGATCTATTGCCATTGCTGAAATAAGGCTTGTGACTGGTTACTGTGTTCTCAGTGTGAGCCTGAAACAGCTTCAGAACCTCCTGCTTCTTTCTCCTCCTTTGGTCTGGCATCCTGAAGCGGAAGGAGTGGAAGCACTGTTTGTAGAAATTATATGAAAAATAGCCAAGTCAGGTTTGCATAGATGCCCCAGGAACACAGGAGATAGCCAGCTGTTGGTAAAGCTGCCTCAGTCTTGTCGTGCAGATAGGACAGCAGAGTAACTCAGCTGCAGATCTATGAAGGTTTTGGTCCAGTTCCTACTCCTACCACACAGTCAAAACAGAAAGTGTGTCAAAGGCCCTTTGGGAGCTGTATGGTTAGTGCTCAAGATTTTTTAGGAAAGATAGTGGGAGCCTTTTTAGAATTTGGTTCCCGAAATAGAAGAGGCTATTAAACTAGAGTTCAGTAATAATATGTTCATTTTCCTAAATGAAAGTAACAGCTATTAAAACAGGAGATGTCCATGAACTTTATCATGCATGCTGAGTCACTGAAGAAAATTACATTTAGCTTGCAAATATGCTTTTTTCATTTTTCTCCATTAAAACTGTTGTGTTGGTTTCCTTGAAAATTGCATGCTTGGACAAAGGCATGCTTGTCAGACTTTTTTCAAGCCTTTGGATATTAATTTTATAAGACAAGCATTTCTTTTCAATATCTTACCAGCACTACTATTTCTATTCTGTCACTAAATTAGAGTATCATGTCCGACACTTATTAATGATAATAATATAATTTTTTAATAAGGAAGGAAAAAGCTGCTGCAGAGAAAACAAGTGAGTGGTTAGAAAAATTCATTATAAAAAAGAGAAGGAAGAAGAAAGAGAGATCTACACTGTTATAAATACATTAATATTCAAGAGTGGTAGTATGCCCCTACTAGTAACTGCAATTTATTTCTGTATTTCATTAGAGAAAATGTAGAATGTTGCATATTCACTTTCTTCTCTGGTCCTTTCTTTGCAGGCCAAATTTGAATCTCTGTTTAGAACGTACGACAGAGATATCACCTTTCAGTATTTTAAGAGCTTCAAAAGAGTACGAATAAATTTCAGCAACCCTTTATCTGCAGCAGATGCTAGAATCCAGCTGCACAAGACAGAGTTCCTTGGGAAGGAAATAAAACTGTATTTTGCTCAGGTAAGTCTTTTTGTGATTATCCTTACAAGGTACTAAAGCATAACTTACTCATTATAAGCTTCCACAGGTCTTCAATCATGCTAATGAACACTGTGAATTTTTTTCAATTTGATTAGAGAATCACAGGTTGTTCCAAAGCGACAAGTATTTGGAGGCTGTTGCATATTTTGCATTTATGGTCTCCCTCTGTGTTGTTTTGATAACCCTGGGGAAAGGGAGTAGATTATAATAATCAGCACAGTCAAAGATAGAGTTTAATGGGGTGGGGGAAGCCAAGTGTGCTCTGCCAACAGTACACACGCGCACACACACACACACACACGCGTGCTCAAGTAAGTATCTGAGGGAATCCAAAGAGTAGAACTGCGCATGCAGAACTCTGCCTGTTGATCCTGTTCTCACTGTTGCAAATTGTTTGTTTAGTGCACGTTTGTACTTGGAGATCGCCATCAGTGCAGCTCTATAGTTGGCCAACGTGCTACTAAAGACGTGAAACTCTCAGGTTCTGGTAATCTGGATGGTTATTTGGTAGCTGCTGTGTATTTTCCTATATAAATTTAGTGGGGAAATTAATCTATGTGTGTCTGTTTCAGATGTCCCTAGGGACAGTCCCGAAGGAGCCAGTTTATTTATATACCTTCTAGAATTCTCACCACTCTCACTTGTGGTAATGAGTTTCAACGCCATTTGTCATTAGGCCTTAAAGCCCGTATCCAGCTTGTTACTACTTCAGTATTTTAAGGGCAGATATTTTCTGGTGGAATTTTTGTAAAAATCCATGATGAGGAGATATGGATGTACATACTTCATTGCATGTTTCATTAGAGTTAATGAATGTGGTGGATTGTCTGTATTTTGTATACTGGGTCTTTCATACAGCTCTCTTCAATAATACTGTTACATGCTGCCACCTTGAGTGCCTGTTACAGCATAACATCTATCCAGACCTTAAAATTCCTCATGAATGATGGATTCATTGATAATAGTGAAAGAGTTTTGGCTTTTTTGCTTTTTTCAGACTTTGCACATTGGAAGCTCACATTTGGCACCACCAAATCCAGACAAACAGTTTTTGATTTCGCCTCCTGCCTCTCCACCTGTTGATTGGAAGCAAGTAGAAGATGCTACTCCAGTCATTAACTATGACCTCTTATATGCTATCTCCAAATTAGGACCAGGTAAGAAGAAGTGGAAACAGTAGAATTTTGGTTGAGTAAAACACCTTTTAAACTTTATGAATTTCTAGAACTTTTCAAATTAATTACTATCTACCAATTAAACTTGTAATATCAGAAAAAGTATTAGTAAAAGGTAATTTCTCACACGTATAGTAATTTCACAGGATCATTTGGAGGGCCCACACCTTAACAACGTGATCTGTTTTGTGATTTGTAGAGAGCATGAATGTTGCTTCAGTAATATATTAGCTTGTTCATCAGCATTTCCAAGAAACAGCTTCCTGAAAATGAAGAGACAGTGGTGTAGTCACATACCTCTTGAAGAGATGGGAAAGCCCTGAGACAATGAACCAGTTAACAGCTGTGTAGCTCTGTGCTAGAATTACTTCTGCATCTGAGACAGTAGTGTGTGTGGGAGGGAAACTATCAGTATCAACCAAATTTTCTTTTGGAGTTAAGAGGGAGAAGTTTCTGCCACTACTTACTCCTTCTAATTTTCATCTGCTGCGATTTATTCATTTATTGGAAACTCTGAGATAGCTTCACCCTGGGAAGAAAAAAAAAGTTTGTATCAGCTTGCTGGTTTTTGCCTCACTGTCCGCACTAAAGGAAATATTAAGAATGTACACTTACCCCTTATTTCTAGTGCTGTCCCATAAGTTGCTTGTCATTTCAGTGAACCATACTGTGTAGACCGTTTATCAGTCTATTTATTAAAAAAGAAATAGCACCACACATGGGCAAAACAGTTCTGGCTGATATTTGTGTTTTAAACCAAATACTACTTTCAGAAATAGATGTAAAGTTCCACTAAACTGAACTAACTCTGATTTTAAACAAAGTTCTGCTTTTCAGTGATTAATGTTCATATCCCTTGATATCATTTTGTACCTCAGTTAAGACAACCTTCTTAATGAGAATTGGTGCCAATTATATTTCCCAAAATCTACAACTCTGATTTAACTTGTTTGCAACGATGCTATTAAGTTTAGAGGGGAGAAGAAACGGCCACATTTAGTAGCAGTATCAAAGAAAATTAAAACTGTAGTCTGAATCATTTTACTGTAGTATTTTTATATACCTGTTTACCTACCAGCTTAGGGAACATGTGTTATTATGTCAGTAATAAGGGGTGGAGAAGAGGGTAGGGCAGAGCTTTTAGCTCCTCATGCATCAGCTTTCTGTGTAGTAGCTTATGGTTGACTTGTGTGCTGGTGATATCCACAGATTCTAGTGAAAGTAATGTGCATTTCACAAACCAGTGGGGAGTTCTTACCTGTGAAAATTCAGCCCTCTGCAATTTGTGGAGGGACAAAAATCTATGCTTTGCTGGCATAAAAATCAGGGTAGATCATTTCCAGTTTTTAATAAATACCGTCTTTGAAATAATGTGTGATTTATAATAGCAAGAACAATTTATAGTAAAGATATTACAGTTAGAAATGGAAGTATAAAATGCTGCCACAGTAATTTCTTTATCCAGAACTATGTAAACTAAGCAGGTGAGCCTCCATGTAGGTCTTTAAAACCATCCATCAAGAATACTGCTGACATACTAAATGGTTTTTATCAAAGATTTTATTTTCCTGAATTCAGTTTTTGAAACAGAAGTCCCATAAGACTATGCTTGTTGGAATAAAAGTTGGTTTTGATGAAACACATGGAATTAATATAAAATAAATATCATTCCAGCTTATTGATTTTATGAAATTTCAGAGCTTGCTCCATGGGTGCTGCTTTCTTTACTACAAGCTTTCCTTTTAAGTTATAGCACTACCAAAAAGAAACCTTTAGGTCTTAAAATAAATACTTAAAGGTTTTACTAAACAGTAAGACTTGGTCCTTTTCCCTCTGAAAGTTCTGTTACTGAGATGCCCTGCAGCAAGCCATTGGCAGATCTGTGATCCCTTTACCCATGAGATTTTCCATAGGTATTGTGAATGTTGAGCCCTATAGAGCTCTGCCTCTTGACTGTGGTGTTCTTTGGAACACGGAATTAATGACTTGGTACCAAGAAGCAAGCAGAGGTTACTCTAGCACAATGGCTTGTGAGTTTCTGAAGAACTGGAGGCGAGAGCCTTTTCCTCTATAGAACTGCTCTTTGTGCCAGTTCCCCTCCCTAAAGTTCTCGGGGAAACGAAACAGAGATCCCTTCAGAGCCTTGGCACACTCGAGTGTGCTGCTTGCCACAGGTGTTAGTTCTTTTGAACAGCTGATGTGCACTCTTAATGGAGACTGTTCTTTCCACTGAGAGATAATGAATATAAAGTTACAAGAAAAAATATTAAGGGAAGCTGATCAGGGAAGCGGTGAAAATCCGAGGGCAGGAGCACCTCTCCTATGAGGACAGGCTGAGAGAGTTGGGGCTGTTCAGCCTGGAAAAGAGAAGGCTCCGGGGAGATCTTATAGCAGCCTTCCAGTACCTGAAGGGGACCTACAAGAAAGCTGGGGAGGGACTTTTCATAAGGGCAGTTAATGACAAAACAAAGGAAAATGGGTTTAAGCTGAAAGAGGGTAGGTTTAGATTAAATATTAGGAAGAAATTCTTCACTGTGAGGGTGGTCAGACACTGGCACAGGTTGCCCAGAGAAACTGTGGTTGCCCCCTCCCTGGAAGTGTTGAAGGCCAGGTTGGATGAGGCTTTGAGCAACCTGGTCTAGTGGAAGATGTCCCTGCTGATGGCAGGGGGGTTGGAACTGGATGATCTTTAAGGTCCCTTCCAACCCAAACCATTCTATGATTCTATGAAAAGAAATAGTTCGCTCTTTCTCTGATCTAATGTAAGATTAAAATTATTTATCACTTGGTTAGATTTAAAAGCAATTCTTTATATTATGGAGAAAACAGATTTCAGATCAGTGGTCAACAGAATTTTTATCATAGTACTTTTATACACTGTCTGTGTTTCACATTATATATCCATGAAGCCTGCTATCTGGCTCTGCTGCTCCACAGACTGCCAGAACAGTGTTAAAGCACCTCTGTGTGAGGTGGGAAGAGCTGCATCTAGCTTTCTTAACACTGAAAGCTTTTTTGAGGGCAAGGAAGATCCTGTGGTTTTGCCATCATTCAGGAAAAAAAAAAGTCTTCCTGAGTGTGGCACAGTGGCTAGACAATCTTGTATGCTTTAAAATGACAAAAACCCACCAAGAAGACTTACACTGCTCGTGTGAATGAGATTTCTTGAATAGCTGGAATAATGTATGTAAACTTACTTTTAAGAGAGCTGCTGAGCTGTGTTGCTTTGAAAACAGAACCTAAATACTTCTGGATGATAAACGTGACTGTTGGCAGTGAACCTGCCTGCACCATCCAATGCCTTGTGGCATCAGGCTTTTGTCATGAGTGTATTACTTACACATCTTTATTAATTCCTTTCTTTTTAGTAATTTCTTGAATACTTTTCTACAGAATGGATCCTTTTTAACTAGTTTTGCTAATATTTTAACTTTCAGGAGAAAAATATGAGCTGCATGCTGCAACTGACACTACTCCTAGTGTTGTCGTCCACGTCTGTGAGAGTGACCAGGAAAATGATGTGGAAGAAGAGACAAAGAAACCCAAACCAAAAATTATTCAGACGAGAAGGCCGGATTATACTCCTGCCCATTTGAGTTGAACTGCTGTTGATTTTCAAGGGTTACAAGTAGACATATGCAAGGGAAACATTTACTAAGGAAACAGCAGCTCACAGGTTTGGTGGCAACAGCAGCAGTTATAGTAGGAGAAATTCCAGTATAAGTTTGTTCAGAAAAAATATAGGAGGTTTCATCCTTATTTCTGATGCTGCAGATTGCTGGGTGTCATGATTGTATTCCCAGATCGCTGGGAACAAAAGATAGGCAGAAAATGACGTTTTGAGACATAACAGGACAAACTAGGTTTATTTTTGGGGGGTACTGTAGGCTGTTCCATTGTCAAGCAACTGGGGGAAGCTTTCTTTGTTCTGTCTCACATAAATCCTCAAACTAATAGGCTAGTCATTGTGTGGAGTACATAACAATAGCAGAGGTGGTTTTAAAGATTAAGGTATGGGAATTGTAAACCTTTTTCTTATAACAGATTATGTGCATGCATATTCTTGGTCCTCTAAAGTAACTTTGCATTATTTTCTATAGTTTCTCACATGTTTCTGGAAATCTGGGAAATTGTTTAAAGTATTTATTATCTCAGCATCCTGGACTTACTACTAGATGTGTATATACATATATATTTATATTTGTTTTTATTGGCACTCATTTTCCAGCAGGCCTACAATTTCTTCAGCACCTTATTTTGGTGCTATGTAACCTGTGCTTTTAAAATTTTAACCTTTTAATGCCTATATAGGGTTTTATCTGGCAAAGTAATGGAAAAATGTGCAATAGGAAAGTTGTTTAAACAGGAAAGTTGATTTTAAATTATTTAAATTTATATAATTTATATCTTCAGTAACATTTGTTCAGTAACTTTGACTTTCTCGTTTGGAAAAAAAAGTATTCAGATGTATAAATAAAGCTAATGTTTCATATTCACAGCAATGTAATTTTTCAGTGAAAAAAATGGTAATGGAGAAATGTGAACTCTACTCAGTATGTGAATCTGTATCGTTGTGAGCAAAGGTTTAACAGTGACTGAAAAATTGCACACAGTGTGTAGAACAGCGAAGAGAGACGGAGTGCCTTTTCCTTGTTCATTCCTGATGTGAACTGTTCTACAAGCTGCACACCTGTATCTTTTTCTACTGTCTTTGTATGTCCATAAATACAAACTTTCTTAGCTTTGCTTCCAAATTAAGCTGGTATTTAGAAATGCTTAATGCCAAGTAATGATGCATTCTTCAATAATGGGTATATGCGAGAGAAGCTTTAGGGGTTTTTAATATGTTAGTGTTTGAAGACAGTACCTCATGACATAAAAGTTTAGAGGAAGAAAGATGGCAGAAGTGTATTTTATGAGTAGTTTTTTAAATGGAGATTGTCACTTTGAAATAGGTTTCTGTATTTTTTTAAGAGATAGTAACTGATATCTGTGGGAAAATTTATCACAGTTTTAGAAAGGGGATGTTTGAAGCTTCTCAGCATATTTTTAGAAATCAAAACACGGTTCTCTGTTGGTTTGCTTTTGCCACAGTTGGTCTGAGAATGAGTTTTGTAGCTAGAGTTAATATAAAGAAATCCATTCTCTGCCATTTGAAGCAAACATTCACTTAAATGCCTAGGTTCACACCTTATTTTTTAATTAAATAATATGTATTTTTTTAAAAAAGTAAGATGTACAATGAAGCCATTCCAAGCTGTGATGCAGTGTAAATGCAGTGTTATTAAAGATCAGTCATTATACTAAGCAAAATAGAAATTGATGTCCTATGACCACAGAGAAGAAGAATATATTGAACTTTAGTAGTACTTGCAGTAATGATCCTATTTTGATTGGTATGCCCTCTAAACTGAAACACACGCTGATACCTGGTGTCTGTCTTGAACCTAACTCAAGTGGCACTCTCTCCATGTTAACAGTGTTAAGAAGAGCTAACACCATGTATTGCTGGAACCATGTTTTATGGACATGGGGTTGCATAAGGTTGTGTTACTAAGGTGTAACAACCAGTTGCATACATGTCCTGCTTAGTAACATACAAAATAAATACATAAAATATAGAGAAACTTTGTAGGTTTGCTGCAACTGCCTGTCCAAGATTTTTTTCCACGATTCCCAAATTACCGCTGGACTTAGTGTTTCACTCTTTTCAATTTAAAATTGTTGGAATAGTTCCTGTTCTGTTTTTTTTTTTCCATCTTTCTGTGATCACCAATCAAAGCATTAAGTTTTGCATTAGAAACCCAGGTAGCTGCCGTTCTGTTTCCTACCAATCCTAAGAAAGCAGTGCTACCTTTCAATTAAAAAGAACAGAATGTTAAATACCAATATGGTTTTCATCATTTTAGTACACTGACATCTGCCTAGTAAGGTGGGCACTAGAAACCATGGAATTATTGGAATGGTTCCAGTGTGTTTCCCCTTCTGATGGTAACTGTAAGCAAAAAGTTGTGAGACAGTAACTTGCCTGTCTTTCTGGTTTTATATCCTGGCTTGTACCACCTTCTGTTATCATTTCTACAGTGTGCTGCTTGCTTTTTCTGTTTGTTTTGAGTTTGTTTGGGGTTTTTTTTTTAATGTACAAATGAATGCTTAGTTTGTATTTTATACTGTTGTATAGTATGGGGCATATTTAAATTAAAATATTTTGTTGTCTTCTTGTAAATGTCTTGGTATCTATGCATGAAACTAGTTGAAGATTTTGCGCCAAAATCTGAACTTTAAGCTTCCAAACACTTCTGATTTAAAAAGGGTAAGAACATTGTCCCAGCTCACATCCTTACCAACCTAATTCATTTATTCAGATAACAGCTTTCCAGCCTTCTGCTTAAACTTGCATGATGTCAATCAAAGTGTGAGAATTTACTGATGAATAAAATACAGTCCAGAATATTCCAGTTAAAAAACTATTCTTCTGTGCCTGAAGTTGACGTGCCTCCTAGTAAAGGTATCAGCATCTTACTATTCTGTAATAATCCCTGTACATTCATAATATTCTTACCAGTTTTCTTCTATGACATGAATAATTCTATTTTTGAAGTTTTTGGAATATGAAAATATATCAGCATTTGAATGGCTTTACCTAATAACTGTAAGTCTTTGTGTTGCAAAACATGTTATGCAAAAATGCATTGAAGGTTTCACACTCAATATGGTTAGAAATCCTTTCACGGCAGAAAGGACTTATTGATATTAATGCTCATTATTCTTCTCTACTTATGACTGGGAAGTATTGATGCTTGTAAGAAATTGTTTTATACACAGAAGTGATTTGAAATAGCGAAGTGCTGCTGCATGCAGGCCCATCCAGGGGTATTCCTGCATACATTTACAAAAATAACTTGGTCCTTAAGTGATCTAACAAAAGATAGAAGGTGAAATAGCAACTCCAACTGAGCCATCCTGCTTTACATAAAGACCTCATTTCTTTTTCTTTTTGAAAGTATAGGTCATGTTTTATTATTTGTGCTCTGCATGAGGTTAGCATGCAAAATCTCCATGAATCTGTAAGTGATCACTAGCATTTGTCATTTTGCAAGACTTGTTGCCAGCATAGTGCCACACATTCCTATTGTTGGATTATGTGTTTGTGCATGTATTACTGTGTTAAGGACCTTACTTGTTACCAAGGTAAATTCAACAACATGGAAGACTGAAGTTTGTTTATAATCAGGGTTTTGTTTTTCAGAGCAGTAACAAGTGTAGTAACTGATATTTAAAATACTGGACTGGACTAATAACTGTATTAGTTGTTCTTGCATAGTCCAGACTTGTCAAGGGTGGGAAAGGAATGAACTCCAGCAACTCTTTCTCATACCATTTTAACAGTTACAGCAGGGATTTTGCCCTAGGCGTAATCACCTGCCTAGTCAAGTTTTGCTTTGTCACACTAGAAAGAATGTCTTGGGGAAGACAAGTTCTTTAAACTGTGATTTGTATCTATAAAGCTTGCTTGCTTGTTCTGTATGTCACAGACCCTGTCTCAGTTCCAGACATAGAAAATGATAGCAAGAGGTGGACCTTTATTCTAGGCATAGACGAGGTTCAGAAATCCACTTACTACGCCTTGGGTTCAGTTGTTGCACTTGTTCTATCATCTTTGCTTTTATCCTGGCTTGCCCAACACATTTCAAAAACATTTTACAGGAAATTATATCTGCTTAATGCTTTTTAATAATTCATGTTTGTATGTCTAAAAAGAAGAAAACAAAACAACTAGTAATAACAAAGATAAGACATCCCCCAAGATCCTGTATCTTACAGTGAATAAAGCAAGACCACAAAGGTGATTTGATTGATAAATAGGTGACAGGATGGATCTGACAGGACTGAATTTATCTTTGCTGACAAAAATTCCATTTATAAAGTAGTGACTATCACACTTGAAACTGTTTGTCATTTACCTGGTCTGTATTTATGTATCTAAAAATCATAGCATCTCTGTCATCTTGCTTGGGTGTTTTGGGTTTTTTTTTCCAGTACCTGTCAATTGTTTTTTACTGTGGTACATTCCATCTGAGGTGTGAAAATAAATAAAATGATGGGAGTTTAAGTATGAAAGGTTGAAGCGGTGGAGGAAGAGACAGAGGCTCCAAGTGGCATATAGTCACTTCGGGCAATCATGTCACCCGTTCTGTTTTGGACTTTCTACCTCTCAAAGACCAGCTCAAGAAGTTCCAGTTATTTCTAATGTTGCTTCCTGTTCCTACCTCTGCCCTTCTTCCACAAAATGTTACTTCATATTTCCAAAAGATTGAGAGTTTCTGAGGTTTACAAACATTTCCTAGGTCTTCTTTCTGAAATTGCTTTTTCTCTTATCCAAGGGTAGGCGTCGCTCAGCGTCTGTGGCTTCAGAACTTTGTTACAGGCTTTACAAAGGTTTTGCAAAGGTCTCGTGTGCTGGTAGCACAGCACGGAGGGAGCACAGATGGGAAATTTTTCAGTAGTCTTCAGTCTGATGCTGCTCTTGCTGCTACATTTTGAGCCTGTCAATAATGACTTTCATATTTGGAGTGATTAAGTATTTAACATTTTCACTTGGTAGTCTCAATCCTTTTCACAGAGTGTGAATTTGTTGGGGTGGGGTTTTCTGAGGTTTGTATCTTTGTCCCATCTTCAAATCTTTCTTCCATTTTAGTTGTGGTTTTTTGGGTTTGTTTTTTTGTTTTGTTTTGTTTTCTGGGGGGGGTCCATTATTCCTAGATACTGGAGTTCATCGTGTACTATCTACCAAGCAGGTCCTTTACCTGTCTCCTTAGCTTTTACTTTTGACTTTATTTGTGTGGACCTGCCTACACTTTGAGTGTGTGCATGTTTTTTTGGCCATTGAAGTTGTGCCAGGAACTCATTTTGTTTGCAGTTTCATTACTACCACATCCTGCTTGAATGAAACCTCTAAGTGCAACTAAGAACTTTCCCTATATTCACCTGATGCCCGAGGTGGTGTGTCCCTTATTAATCCAAATGAAATTCTATTTGATTTTCTGTTTGCTCTGTGTTGCATGACTCCTTATCTCTCAGAATACTTGTATTTGATACCGAGGCTTTCAGTGGGTAGCCAGTTTTGCTCATAACTCTGTTGTTTCCAGATCTCTTTTGTTCAGTTTCATATCTGGAGCCTCACTATCCAAGTTAAATATTTTACAAAATAGGGCTTACTGAGGTACTACAGAAATGTGGAAGAAGAGGTAGAAAATGGTGGTGGTTTGGGTGGATTCACCCTTTTGGCTTGCAGCTTGCAGCCAAACACAGCCTGCTCTATCACCCTCCCCCCCCTCACCCAGGGAGTAGGGGAGAGAACTGGAAAGAAAAGGGCAAGGAAACTCATGGGTTGAGATAAAAACTATTTACTAATTAAAATAAAATTATAACAGCAGTAATAACAGAATATACAAATGAGTGATGCACAGTGCAGTTACTCACCACCCGCTGACCAGTGCCCAGCCTGTGCCAGCCAGTGATCCCGGAGCAGAGACAGTCCCCAATCCAAAACCCTGGAAGAGCGAGAGCCCGAGCGATCCCCGAGAGAATCCCCCTGTCTTCTGGTCAGCCCTGGTTGATATACTGACATGACGGGATATGATCTGGAATATTTCACTGGCACATCCAAATGCCAGTTCTGGGTTTTGCTATTCACTGTGGTTCTCCCTCCCAGTCCTGATGCAGCTGTGAATCAGCCAAACATGGTGGCCTTGAGCTCCAGCAGCAACTAATAACATCAGTACTTTCATCAATGTTCTCCTCATAACAAGTCTGAACTGAAACTAAAACACCGCTATTCTAACTACTAAAAAGAAAATTAACTCTGTCCTTTGAGTCTTTTTGTGCCATGAGAATTATGTCTCTTGACTGATTGAATATTTGGAGTTACTCCAATGTCAAGCCTATAACAGTACTAAAGAGGAGAAACTAAAGAGGTCCTTTAAGGGTCATTCAGGTAGACATTACCATTATTTCATTCGCATTTCCTTTGTGGGAATGTGTTGTGCTTTTTGGGGTGCCTAGGGATGCGGCTAGATTTAGGAGGGTTCTGGAACTCCCCTTTGAGCTTTCTGCCTCTGCACTTCAGCAGCTGAAAGTTTATAATGCCAGGTCTCTGCCACAACTCTGTTGTTAACTTTTCCCTCTCCCTTGTGTCACAAACTTACGTCCCCTGATTCTTAAAATCTTTTCAACTTTTTCTGTAATAGTTCTTCTAAAGCTTTAAAATGCATCTTTCAAAAACTGACAGGCTTTTAAATAGGTTTTGGTGAAGTCATCCTGGTGTTGTTTCCTTACAGTGTCTCTCTCTTGTCAGGAAAATTAAATATAATAGGCTGTCTCTCACTAAGTGTAACTGTAGTATTGAAAAGCAAATAGCAGATGAATAGCTCATAGCGAGTGGCTGTTTCTGGTTACAGCATTACCAGTCTTCGCATAACTTTCAAAGGAGCTTAGCTTTTAAGCTTTATAGACTTCTTTGCTTTTATTTTGTGCTCCAGTGTACAAATGAAATTATATATGGCTCTCAGTGAGCTGCTAATTCATATCAGGCTGTTTGAGGAGGTCCAAAGAAGTTCTATAATCTAGAGATCTTGAATTAGGCTGTAGCTTGCAAGTCAGTTTTTGTTTGAGAAAGCTATCAGAATTTTGACATTTTAAAAAAGTAAAACCTCACTGCTTAGTATACTAGAACTTGATTTAAGAGTCAGTCAATAGGAATGCCTTGGAAAATAAGGAAGTAATCTTGTATAAAAAGAGATCCTGAATCTTTTGTTTGTTTGTTTCATTTCTAAGATGAAGTTTTCTGGGTTGCTTTTTTTCCCCCTTTCATTCCTTTCCATTAACCAACTTACATCCTAACTTAAATGCAGTTCTCAACAGAATGGTGCATCTGCTTTTTTTTGTTTGGGGGTGGGGGGAGTTGGGGGAGACTTGCATGATTAGAGCATAATTTGTTGTTTAGTTTCAGTGAATTGAAAGAGGTACGTGGAGGTACCCACAGGTGGAGCTAAATATCAAGCAATGTCATTGCATGAAACTCAAAACTCAAACCTCCAGCTAAGTGTTTTGTTGCAGTAGCAGATGTGGAAAAGAAATAATTTCACTGTAAGACTGCAAAAGTACAGTATTCCTTGTCTCTGATCCCTTTGGATAGAATTGATTTGAAACATATCTGTGGTGTATAGGTAATCTTGTAATGAAATACTTTTTAAAGGCAATCATGAGCCATTTCAGCAGTAAGTTGCAATGTGGCACGCTGTGCTCTGCTTAACTTCATTGCTATCCCTCATGAGAAAAAGCTCACATATGCAAAGTGTTAGAATCAGCCTGCTAAGAAATCTTCGTTTTCAGGGCAGGTTAACTACTGGAGGATAGCTAGCAGTTAGTTTCACATCTCACTTTGTTAGGAGGCCACAAGGATGCAGTGCAGGTTTTAAAGACTTTCGTTTCTCACTGTGCAGTTTGTGCTTTATAACCTCTAAAAAGCTCATGGAACGTGTACCCAAAATTTCATGGCAAGGTTGCTTCCAGTGCTTGAGTAACTTGGTGCATCTCTGGATGTTCCTGTATGCAAGTAAGCATGCATACTGTAACACGGGGTTAATCCAAATGATAAAGCATTTTGTATGTGGGCTGTTTATACTGCGGTGTAGCGGTTCCGTGGAGAGACGTTTTTTGTCACTGAAAAGAAGTCATCACTGTGATGCTCACATACCAGGAAAAGCAAGTTATAAAAGGTTGGCATGCATTGCAGGCTTGCATTGATGGTTAAGGCTTGTCATTTTGCAGATGTCCTTATACCTTTCCAAAGTAGTTTTAGAAATTCTAACTCTCATATTTAAGCACACTAGCTCAAAGGGAGTGTAACCAGCAGTGAAACTACCTATTAAAAGTGGGGTATAATTTTATGCCAGAGGATAGAAACTATCTGGGATGTAGTTCTGTTTGTATCACATTATCATTTGCTCTACCAGATGCCCTGGCTTAGCTTTGTGCTACTTATGAGAGTAAAAATTGCTAGTGTTACATAGTCATTAGACATGTTTTAAGCATTATAAGAAAAATATCTAAGTAATTTGTCAACTTTTCTTCTTAAAAAGTATTTTTGAAAAAAAACCCTGTTTAAAGTATTATGAGAAAACGTTCTAAGTAATTTTGCCAATGTTTCTTCTTAAATCCATTTGCTTTAAAGGGACACAAAGGACACAGAGTGAAACTGTCTGGTTACAGATGTGAAAGGTGAAGCTCAGACACCCAGTTCTTTGTGGACACTATATGAAGTGATGCTAATTCACAGGGTGTATTTAACTTTAACAGACCAGTTAATCCAAAGGCATTTCTTAATGTGATTTACTGTCAGGCTAATACAAAGAGAAACAGCCACGTATAGTGCTTTTCACAGCAGCAGGAGAAGTTTTTTGGCCTTTTCCAGGGTTGGAGCTGAACCGTGTTGGATTGAGCCTTTGTTACGGTAAATAATGATTAATTTATTGATGTTATTTGAGCTGGGGAAATATATGACTTGGCATAAAAAGCAGTTGCACAGCCCTTTGTACCTCTGGTTTTCCACTCTTTAAGATTTTGCCCATTCTGTGAAATGGAGTTTAATCATTCTGGCCTGGTGTGGCTCACAGCAGTGATGGAAATGGTTCAGGTGCTGAAGCACTTTGGTGTAGGAGGCCATGGGGTCTCACCTCTGATTTGGCTGATCTCCTGCTCAGTCAATACAAACAAATCATCAGTCAGCTGGCACTTTACCAGAGAAAATGTGTGGAGATTTTATTTCTCTAGAAAGAGACAGATTTTTCAGTGTTTGTTAGTATCTTCTCAGTCCCTCTGGTATCTTATGTCCCATTCAAATATTTCTAAAAATGCTGTTTCTGATCTCCTGAGAATTACAGAAGCAGACAGCCAGTGAACTCTAAAGGCTGCAACGACATTTCTGTTCAGCCAAGTAATTATTTCTCAAACGTATCTTTTAGATGGTTTATGTGTATTCTGTAACTTGTTCAAAGGAGGGAGACTGTGCAAAGAGAATACATGTGCTTATATATATATATATATATATATTTTAGTTCAACCTCCTTTGTGAGAGGGAATTGCAGTATATTCCTTGTTCTGATACTGAAGGTCAAAACTATTGCATGTCCTAACATGCAGTATCCTGGCTGGAGGCAAATGAGCTTGTCTGCGATGAAGGACACCTGGAAGGAGTTTTACTTCTCAGAGAAAAAAAAAAAAAAAAAAAAAGGAAAAAAGCAAAAAAGCTGCAGGGTGAAGTCTGGCCTGCAATTGCTTTTCCACTCTGTATAAAGTGGCTCTGTCTGAAACAAGGTAGCTGCCCAAACTTGAGATGCACTTAGATGTACTGGAGTTATTCTAAAGACCGAAAGGATTAGGTTTATATTTCCTCAGCTGTGCACAGGATTTCATTCAAAGACAGGGAAAAAGCTTTCAAGAAGAGTTTTTGCATGCTGAAATCCATTGCTCCAGGTGTTTTTTGGGTTTGTTTTTGTTTTCATGAAATTTCCTATGTTGAGATTTAAGGAAGAGCAAGCAGCAGTCAGACAGACACAGAGGGAGCATGCTGTGATGGAAAAGGTGGTAAGAGGCCAAGGGAAGACAGAAGGAAACCTAGGAGCAGGTGAACTAATTTGGAATTAGGAAACTGGGAGGAAGCATGAACACAACACAGCTGTCACTAGTGTCTTTTGCTGGTTTCCTGCTGTACTTGAGATGGTTGTATGATTTGTGACCTGATCCATGACTAGATTCAAGCCACTTCAAGAATTGCAAGGCAGGTGTGTGTGAAAAGGAGTGAGCATGGTGGGCACACTGTCCTTCTGTCTAATCTGTGGTTTGTGGATGAGAAGATGGCCCCACCAGACCACACCTGTGACTCTGTCACCATCGTTTTTCCTGTCTGGGCTAGTCAGCTGGGTGGCCAAGTGTCAGGCATCTCAGGTCACACACTGGCATCTCTCACACTCTCATTTCTGCCTGTGTCCTAACCAGGATAGCCAGCAGCAACTGCAGTTGTTGTTCTTGGTCATGAGAGGGTCACCTCATAGCTTGGAGTGTGAGGCAGGTGGATGCCTGCCCTAGCTCCTTGGCTTACAGCAGGCCTGCATGAACTTGTTAGGAAAAGGGGAGTCAAAAGAGATTCCTAAGGTGGAGATGAGGAGTCTGTGTATAGGAAAGAACCAAAACAGGGAGAGTTTGGCATGGACATCAGCGCAAGCTCGGCTCAAATTTCCTGTCCCACCACTCCTCAGTGCTCTCACGTATGCCTCCTCACGGTGAACACAGCAGTCCTCCAGGTTCTTCATACCCACTGGCAATAATGCTGCTGTAGGGACCATCACATTGATCCTCTTTGTAATAATAGCTCTGATCCAGCAGCTGGACCTGTGCCCTTGGCATTTCAGCTTCCTCTCCCAAAACCATGCTCTGCATCACCAGGTTGCTCACACAGCACCAGGTACCTCTCAACTCCTTACCCTCCTCCTAAATTTTCTGGTTCACAGAGAGTAAACCTCTACTATCTTATGCTCCAGTTGCACCTCTGTATTTCACTGACCTTCCTTCACCACATAAACTTGAACCAAGTGGACAGGTCTAATGGCCTTACCAGTCATGGTGCTGCTGATCAGGATCTCTGTGTTTCAAGGTTCAACCAAGCACAACTTATTTTTAGAAGTACAAGTGAATAATATTTATTACATTATTTTTAAAGCTAAGGACATAGACATTTTCTGGGAGGTTTTTTTTATCCTTTAAGAAGAATACATCAGTCTGATAGCAGGTACAAGTACACACACACACATGTTCTGTATTATGTAGCTGAGCTCATCATCTGAAGGACTGGTGTTGCTGCACCATAAGAAAGTCCACTTAGATGCAGTGTGCTCACAATAAGCAGGGAAAAGCTAACCTAATTATGCTGGAGGACTAGTAGGGTGAGTGAAGACTTCTACTGCCTTAGATTTCTGAGGAAAGGAGAGATGAAAAAACTTCAGGCTGATGAAAATAATTCAGTTTATGCTGTGGGAGGTCTTCAAGAGACGTGGGGCTGTTGTACCTACCAGTAAGGTCTTGCATTCATTTGAGTGAGTCATGAGTAGGTATTCAGTTTGAAGTCTCAGATGTACTAAACAATTTATATTATTTTTTAAAAAATATTTTTTAAAAATACTAAACAAAACCCCAAAGCAATTTTATGAGTAACCATGAGTTTTCTAGGTACCTTCAGCTCTAGATACTCTCTCCTTTCAGGGCAGCATTATAGAATGGAAACTTTGACGCAACCTTAATTATAGGCTAGTGCTGCTGTAATATAGCTCCTGTAGGTAGGTCAAAAAGCTCCCCAAGCCTGGTACAGTGTTCCAGCACGTACTCGCTGAGGAGCGGTTCTAATGGCTCGCTGCTGATTAAGGATAGTGCTTTAGCAGTCCAAATTTTTACATGAGATTAAAAAGAAGGTGCAGTACATTATGCTATTAATCTCTCTGCCAAATTGTGTTGTGTGGGAGAGACATTTAGCAAGAACTTTCCATGCTTTGTCAGCCTATGGAACCATCCAGGGAAGGAACTAGCACCATTTTAGGACAGTGTTGTGCTGGTTAGTAGTAAATACCCAGTCTTTCCGTAGAGCATGGCAATAAATCAACTCATCCACATGTCCTATAATTTCCTTCTGTTCCCAAAGGTTTCCAAAATGCATTTGGGTAACAGTACTCAATACTTGATCTTTCTGCCCTTGCCTCCTTTGCGCATCCGCCATGTTGCTGTTCCCATTCTGGGACTCCTTTTATGCAGTTTCCATGTCGGAGAACATCAAGACAGAAGCAAGGCGTTGCTGTGTTGTTTTAGGGGTATGTTGCTCATCAGATATCAGGGCTGCTGAGGGCTGGGGCAGATGTGTAGGCTGTGAGGAGGAGGGAAGAACTGCTCAGGTTAAAAGCTGTGATTAATTGTCATTCACCAAAGTTCACAATGATGCGTGTGCTTCGCAAATCCAGGCTCCAGGAGATCTCTGTCTCAAGCAACTTTGACCTACAGTGTGAGCAGAGGACAAGATACCCAGGCACATGAGAGGGGACACTGAGGAAACCAGAAGAATAAGTCACTGAGCACAAGTGAGATGTCGATAGAAACAGCCTCAATCTATGACTTGGCTTTGAGCTCCTCAGTGTGGAGGAAGCTCTCAGAGCTACTTAAGAGAACATTTAAAAATGAAGTCCTACTGGAAATCGATTTCATATACCTCGGGCAGATGATAATTGATGTAAATTTAGAGAAATTGTGTCACTTCTGCAGGCTGGACTGCGTGAGGCAGTGGTGAGGGATGAGAGGGATGGTGTAGGCAGTGGATGCCAGTGCTGTTCATTTCCTTGGCAGTAGATGACTTCGTTTGGCCAGCTGAGTCATACAGAATTGCTTGTGCATCTAAATAGATGCTGACTGCTGGCAGAAAAGGAAACACACTGAAGAGATGCATTTGCTCTGTTACCCAGAGGGTAACTCATTCCAGCCCGAGGACACGCTAGAGGAGCTGTCACCTATTGCCTAGGGTGAGTGGGAAGTGAGAAGGCTGCCGTTTTGCTACTCCTAGTAAACCTGAAGAGCAGCGTGGTCCCCAGTCGTTGTAAAAACAAATGCTTCCTTATCTGACATTGCAAAATCACCAAGCCTGGATCTGGAAATGGCAGACCTGCTGATGACACCACAGCTTGGCTGGCTACGAGGCTGCTTGCTATCTGCAGATGCTAGTTATTTTGCTTCCAAACGTCTCAATTTCCCCATGCTCCGCTCGATTACACACTGCCAGATGGCACAGCAAATTCTGCACCATCTCCACAAACAGACTCCACAAAGAGGAGTCTGTTTCTTCAGACAGAAACCGTGTGGAGGGCTTATACTGCAGGTAATCTTGCCATCTGGACAGGTACTTGGGACTTCCATGAGAAGATGATAAATGGCCAGATGCAGGACAGACACCTGCTAGTGCCTCTAATTGAGGGCAAAAGAATAAAGATACCAGAAAGCTGATGTGGAGCTGGGAAGCAAAATGAGGGAGGGAAATGCACGCAACAAGTGTCTTGCCTTCCTGGAACACTTCTACCCTTTTCTGGGGTTTTTTGGAGCACCAAAAAAATCCAGCTGTAGACTGGGTAATCTGTAGGAAAGCAAGTTTCCTTCATCCTACTTCTTGTGGAATGATGGGTTTAAAAGTATCTATTAATGGTAAAAATGGTATTTTGCAGTGGTGAAGTTTTTAAAGTTATTTTAAAGCATTTGGTAGAAAACAAAGGATGATTTTTTGATGCGTGTACAAGGTCTGTTCACAGGGGACCAAATCCTTTTCAAGCTCTGTGTCCCAGTCTGTCCAAAACAGCAGTCATATTTCCAGGGTATTACCAGAGGCCCATAAATACATCAGAAAACTGACTGCAGTAAACACCTGAGCTCATCTACTGTTAAATCATGTCTACACTAGCTGTCTTGGTGACACAATGAGCTGTCTCCAGCTTAGGCCAATCTTTTCATTTGTGTGAAATCCAAACCTGCAAGTGTGTGAGCATCTAGCCTCTTGTGATCATTTCCTTTATCAGAAAAGCAGACACCATGTTGTGTGTCTTAAAACGGGCATCAAAGCTCTACATGGTGCAAGAGATGGATCCTCAAGCACAAACAGCTGCTCTCAAATTTTCTTTTTCCATTATCTCCTAAGCAAGCATGTAACTTTCCCCTTGGGGAGGTGGGAGGGAGAGGGAGAATCTGTAAGTTTTGCCAGGCCCCTGGCAAGTTCAGATTCCCCAGCTAGCACGTTTAACCCAGCAGGCATTAAGATCTTACAAGTAGAAATTGCGCTCACAGCTGCTGACAAAAGTTTTCCTGATAGCTGAAGCTGAACTTGACTTCTTGAAAGCCTTTTAATTGTAACTTGCAGCTTTGGAGCTGCAAAGTGCTACTCTCTGCCCTTCCCACCAGTGCAATCCAATTCTATGCCTATTAAAAATGGAATTTTAAAAGGTATTTGGACAATTTAATAAAAAAACCCCTTTTCCAGCCAGCGAAAATTCATTTCTGTTGTTTCTTAGCACTTCAAAGGGTCAGGGCTAGAGCGACAGGACTTAGCCCTTCCTTCTTACCTTCAGCTACGATACCCTGATGGCCAGGTGAAAGAGTTTACTGAGAGCATCTTAATGAGAATTACCCTATACCTTTGTTTCTATTTTTTCTTCTCTTTATAATTAGTTAGTACAGAAAATGGAGCAGAAGAGATGTCCCTGTGCATGTGCAGTCACAGAAATGGTGATAGACACATGCTTGGAGTCCTTGCATTCCAAATCAACATATTCCTGTGGTTTTAACCTCGGTTAACAGCATATTATCAAACAAACTGAAATTCCAGGTGATTTTTACTTCAAAGACATAATAGAAGGCTTCTGTGTATGGTTTGCTCTGGGTGGAGCTGGGGAGGAAGGTGCTCTTCCTCCTTTTTAGCTGAGAAAAAAACCATTATTTGCACTTACCTTGCTCTGAATGAAGCTTGTTTTGTTGGCTGGTTGCTGTTTGGGCAGGTAGGTAAATTCTGACCCACCTTGAAAGAAAAAATAGCTTTGGTTTGACATATCTGACAGGTATTAGCTGCTGGAAGGTTGGCCCAACAAACACACTCTTTGGGTGTGCTCTGCAAAGAATGGTATTAGGGTCTCAGCCTGTGAGCTGCCTTGTGCCCACCAGAGGCTGGCTGGTGGGTCTGTGCAAGGTGCTTGCTGAGGGTGGCATGCCTTGTAGCAAGTGGCACAAGCACCCAGCTCAGGGTTTTGGGGGGAAAAAATAAATAAGTAAAACAGGTTTTTTGTATTTTGCAGGCTACTGGATTGGTTTGTGCAAGTGTGGTATAAAAGGCCCTTGCTGTCATTTGACATATTTAAGTGCCTAGTGACCTGCCTGGGGTTTCTCTTGTACTAAAAGAACAAAAGGTTCATCTCTGTCCAGAAAGTTTGGTCATGCCATGTTTCCTTGCTTGATAGTTTCTTTTGCCTTGCCATGACCTTCATTTCTGTGGGAGTCATTCCTACTGGCAGCAAGGTAGCTCTCACTGAGACTGTGCTGAAGCTCATGAATGACATCCACGTAAATGCTTGCTCCTTAAATGTATTTTTATAATCTGTAAAATCTGATGATGGTCATGCAGCAGAAAGGAAACCTTTAAACAGGAGGTTTGAGTCATGTGAAAACACCCAGGCAGAATCGCAGCAGCTCTTGGGACCACGTTGCCTCAGTGCTGGGACCAACATACATGGGCTCAACCCAGCCTTAAGTGGGAGATGTTACAGGATGGGGTTCTCACCATCACCAGCCACCCCAGATGTGGAGTGCTTTTTGCAAAGAGAGCATCTACAGCCTCATTGTGTGTGCATTTGATCTTGGCAATAATATCATTACCTGAAGCAGATGACTTAAGACATGTATATTCCTTACAGGTATCCAGTGGTTCAGTTTTAAAAACAAAGACTGCATAAAGGTGAGCTCAGAAGCAAGCTCAAATATGAATTTTCTTTTACTGCCATGTCTAAATGGAGACTCGTGTTGCCACCTGACCTTGCATGTAGTTTCTTCTGTTTGTTTAGTTGTGAGGATATTTTCAGCTGGTTTTTTGGTTGATGTTTTTTCCTGCATTGCATATGTGAATGTTTGGAAGGTGATTTGACATTGATCTTAGTTTAAAACAAACCAAACCAAAACACAATAAAATAACAAAAACCACAACCAACACAAAAAAACCCCAACTTTATGGAAAAAAAACACAAAAATAACAAAAACTGCCTTTGACCAAATGTATGAAAAGTCATAGTCATCAGCTTTTTTTTCTGAGTATGGATGCTCATCTCATTGGTGACGATGGTGCCGTGA